>NC_051133.1:6211648-6448197 GCF_014839805.1 Manduca sexta | reverse complement strand
GTAGTGTTATAGAGTATAATATTATATAGATTTCTGGTGAAGCACTTCTATCCGTAGTTAGCCATCTCACTGAAAGCATCAGATATAAAGTGTTATGTTTAATTTTAGGTGGGGCTATTATTAGTGACAGTTTCCATTCCAATAAACCTATATGTATAATTTTAAGCTCAATTTCGTTGTATAAAGATCGTCAAATTGTCATAACTATGATTTGAATGTAGGCACGTAGCATAGCTTGGATTTACACTGCATCAAATACCGAGTCAAGGGCAATACAGCTTTTTTTGCAAGTGAGCTACTTATCAAGGTTCTGTTGTTTTCCTTTACATTGTTTTGCATGAATTGCTTTCAACACCCGCTATCCAGGTCAACTCCATGAACGGGTAGGGATTTTCAATGTTATTTTGTGTATTTATTATGGCCAGGACCCTGTCCTGCCGCCGAAATTAACTACACACGGTACTAAAGCTGCAGATGTTATTTGGTGTTCATCGGACTGTACCAAAGATCTTTTAAGTTTAGCATAAATCAGCAAATATAGTAAGCGGGTCACTTGATTTTAAAGTCATATTCCATCTCCATAATCACCTACAATATCAAAACAATCATATATGTCCAGGAGGAAGAACGACATGCAACGAACAGGAGAACAGAAAAAGGTATTTACAATTCCAGAACATATATTGTATTTAATAACAGTACTGTTTATGCTCATAATATCCATAGTATCCTATGATAACTTATACTGCAAGGATAATATTGATTACAGTTTTTAAACGCATCAATGCTCTGATACAGCGTTCTTGGAAGGAGTGCCCGTAGGTAAGATCAATTCATAAATGTGGTAATTAAAGTACCTATGAGATATGAGGGTGTTAGAAATTTACATATTAAGTAACCTGGTTCGAATTCAAATACTTGACTGATACGAGTTTATATTCGCTTCCTTTACAGCAGAAAACGGAAATAAACTCGGCAAATCAAATATATGCTAGTTGTTACTCTACCTTGCTCTGCAAAAATATAGCTAAATAAACCTACACCTGCAAAATAATTGTACACCTATTTGTAAAATTCAAAACTTATGTAGGTACTAAAATAAAATAAAGAAATAGATTTAGAAAAGGCACAATGTTGAACTAGTTACATATTGTCTTAATGAAAAGCAAGTTTAATTATATCTTTATTTGCCAATGTACATTGTACAGTCATTTGAAGATCATACTTGATACATATTTTTATAATTTCTATGTTTTCTAGCAATGTTCAGTGTATGATTTCTTTACAATCGTATACTGTGCTCATCTGTGTTAAGCAGCTAAGCTAAAAGCGACCATTACAGGCGCAATCCTCTTTTTAAACTTACTTCGATCTCTCGAAATAGATAGATCTATCAGAATCTGATCATAATAGATTAACTAGAGTGTGCGAAATCTGCATAAATATCGCAATAACAGAAAATATTTTTGCTACAAATATAATCTTCAATTGCCCTGTTATCCTTGTTCTTATTTAATCAAGGCTTTTCTGTTTATCCTTATTTTAAAATACTAAAGTGATCGCTATAAGAAGAGTGCCCGAATATTTATCTCTCGCTTGTACCTACTGATTATTCTACCCACATTCGTGGCATACATATTTTAATAATTTTCGCCGCCCGCAACGTGTCTGATGCATGGAATTATTATGTGCTACGTATAACGCCTCAGCCACTCAAAATATTATATCAAGGATAAGTCAATTTAAATAGCAAAATTTCATAGTTATAACGAAATTATGTAGTTTTCCAAAAACTATTTTATATTGTAATGAATTATTGCACGTAATACTACACATGGGGTTTGCTTAAGACAAATATTAAAGCCAGTCTCTGAGTCTTAGATCTCCCGTGGGCTCCCGGTGGCGATAAATTTTGCGTCCTCTTTAGGACCTGGCCCCTCCGGCGATCGCCCAGCATGCTCCAACCTAAAGCCGACTCTGAGTCTTGTTTTTTTCTTTAACTCCATCAAAGGCTCCTTTAATAAGACCACTCATCTAGTTGCTGTCACTATAACATCACTATATAATAAGAGAAAGGAATATAGCGATGACATTTTATTATATAGGTATTATCAGTATAAGAGTAACCGTCCTAATGTCCAACCCACTTAAAACGTGTTTTTAACATTCTTGTTTTATTATTTTATATACGAAACACCTATTTATTATACTTAACACATAAATGTCGGTCACGTGATTTCGATCTATTTTTGATCTATTAATCACGTAATTAACCAGAATATTTAATGCTGTGCTTTAATAGGCTATTTGGCTAATTTCTGAAAAAATATCTCACGTTATTTAGTGGTAGACTTCAAAATATTTTTATTTTAAATTATTATAATATATATTTCTTTAAAAAAATAATAAGCACTGAATAAATATACTGTTGAAAAGGTTTACTCCGGCATGACGGCGTCGATTTAGTGACATGATGTCATATTTCTGTAAACACTAAACATATTAGTTTGAATGACAGCAGATGTTTACAAACTTGTGACGTCATTGCAGTTTGCGCCAATCGGACCCATTCCACTTGAATAAAAACATTACCCTCCTTCGGTATTTAGGTAAAAATGCCTCGCAAAGATCTGCCGCCTAGTCTCCCATTAGTCAAGGAACGCCACTGATCATTATATTATTTGATTACCCAAAAGTCGGACCGCAGAATAATCACTATTCCAGCTGTGCATATTTGCATATTATACTTTTTTTATTTGGCGTTATCTCTATTTATTGCAAGATTCTACTTTCCTCTTCTACACCCAGCCAAAAAATAAACTTCTAATGTCATCGATATATCCGTAATCTTTCATTGCTATACGGTCAGAAACAAGTAATAGACGATTACTAAAGCAGTTGCAGTCGCCATTTATACCTGATCTTTGGCACCCTCTAGACGGAGGTTATTTTATTATTAAAACCAGCGGGTTCAAGTCTTTTATCAAAATAATCATTATTTTCTCCGATTTTTATACCATATTTCCATTACGCCAGCCTAAAGGCTAAGGCTAGGTCAATTTGAATGCAATTTGGGTAATAGAAATGTACGCAAGCTGCAAATTTAATGCGGGTAGTTTTGGCTTGCAAAGTTGCACGCAAATGTGACGTCATACTACGACACAATGGAAACACAGCTTTAACATATTCCAGCTTGAGCTACGCAACTTGAGATTTGCACATACACAGCATCATCTCTACGATGTAGTTCTCCTTGAAATCACAAAGGGAAAGGTCATACAACGCAAACTAGTTAAATTCCATCGTATCTATATAATTTATATTATTTTCTATTGTATAACATTTTCTCCAAAGTGTTCTTTTTTCTCTAAAAGGCATTGAAAGCATAGATTGTGCAATCTGTACAAAAAAAAGAAAAATATGTATAAAGATATTTATACAAAATATCTTTATAACTACACAGTATTACCGGGAAGTTGATAACGAGTAACCCGACTTATCGATGTCACTTTACATCATATTCACCGGAATTCACCAGTTCAATAAGCCATACAGTGAGTTTTATAGATTCATGAATAAATAAGGTGGTATCTTGCTTGAACTCGTACAATCACAACTATGTCCATAACATTTATATAAAATACTTATAAATAATATTAACGATGAAACTGATTCATCAAAACAAAGTATACTATGATAATTTTAACATTAAATACTGCCGGTTCGTTATTTTAATACGTTGTATTCCTTGAATATTATCCAATTAAATTTTGACCATAAATTAGTGGACAAATTTTAATATTTTGAATTCATTATTTTATTAACGGCCTCCTAAGATTATATTATTGTGACTTATGATTTACTTTTAAACTACTTGATTCCTTTAAAAGTATTACTAATGGTAAATTTTACTAGCTATTGTTACGCGCCGCAATCCTAGCCGATGACATCGTGCGTTTCCGGAAGTATTCGGCTGCGCGGGCAGGCTGGCAGAAGAGAAGATATGTCACGCGACGACTATTCTATTATTATTCTCTCTGGCTGGACGTTGTCAAAAGAATGTCTAAAATTGTATTCTGTAATTATTTTGCTAATATAATGTTTACTGTAAAAGAGCGTTTTACATTCAGAAGTGGGATTATACAAATGATAATTTGAAGTTACATTGAATTCGAATGTGAAGAGAACTATCGGAATAAATCTGTGACGAATTATTGAATGCCAAAATTAAAATTACCAGATTCTCAGATTTTTAGTTACCATGGCAACGTCTACGTCTGTTGAAGTAAATATGTTGGGAATGCATATGGAATTGATGTCTGCACATTAGTACGATTAACGACATTCATAACAAAAACTTCGTTATGCCTGCTGCTTGGCTCACTGGAGAGGGTGTTTTCTTAGAAACTAAATCATTGGAGACAGGAATGACTGGAGTCATGTGAAGTCAAATTAGTGGCGCAACACTTCAGGCTGACAATGCGAACGTGCGTAACTGTTTATTTTATTTAATCTGATCTGTCTGTGGCCGTGAGCCTTTTGATCATATTCTGTCTGTAGCCATGACCATTCTGATCATATTCTGTCTGTAGTCATGAGCCTTTTGATCATATTCTGTCTGTAGTCATGAGCATTCTGATCATATTCTGTCTGTGACCATGAACATATTCTGTCATTCATTGTCTGTGATCATATTCTGTCTGTAGACATGAGCATTCTGATTTGTGTTGCTGGGTCCTATTTGTTTAAAATATAGGTACCCAATTCAGTTCTACTTTCTCACATTTATTTTGTGAATACCTTACGGTATTCACTTTGCAGGATGGCCGATGTTACGCGCCGCAATCCTAGCCGATGACATCGTGCGTTTCCGGAAGTATTCGGCTGCGCGGGCAGGCTGGCAGAAGAGAAGATATGTCACGCGACGACTATTCTATTATTATTCTCTCTGGCTGGACGTTGTCAAAAGAATGTCTAAAATTGTATTCTGTAATTATTTTGCTAATATAATGTTTACTGTAAAAAGAGCGTTTTACACTATCTTCCATTGCCATTTCGAAAAAAATCCGGAGGGATTCAATCATACCAGTGAGTCGAACCTGACACGACGAAGCTTTATAGTTTTTGAGTGCCATTATAGCCTGTACCTAATTCCGTAAGCGATAAGATGCACTAGGTACGGTCAGAATATAAAACTACCTCATTTAAATTTGTACCTTGCATATATGTTTACGTTTTCTCTACTAAGGCTACACCTGGCATACAGGCAACTTGTGTTAAGACATCGCGGCTTATAGAATGGAAGTCACAGAGATATGCCCTCTACACATACTTACTATAAAACTAAACTATTTGTTTTTGAACGCGCTAATCTCCGAAAATACTTTTCTTATTTGGGTAAATCTTTTATTAATTAGAAACTCCATTATTCCTGCTAATTTCTATACAGGTATTGGCTTTTAGTTGGGCAAATCTGGGAGCCACGACTAAAAGCTAGTAATGTAATATATAATTTATTAGTAGTTTTTATGCAGAATAAATGATATCAGTTTTTTTATTTTGAGTGGATGCCTACCAAAAGGTGTTGATTCAACTATCTCGCATTTGCTCTTGAAAATTATCACATCTTATTGTTCGTTCAGATAAACCGGTTGATATAACATATATTTTTATACATTCAATTCAGTTGATATTTTTAAATGTAGAATAGGTTTTAAGATATTAATGAGAGGTGAGCTTGCGTCTCGATAAAAATAAGACTTTTGATAAATAAAAATAAATCTAGCACGTAAGTAGTACATTCAAATTACATACTCTTAGTTACAAAGATGTTTATTGTTTTAAATAATTATATTATTACAGCCAATAAACCACTTTAACATTTTAAAAAGCGTTTAAAATAATATAATAGACGACCGACAATAAGGACCTTGTAGGAGATTGGCATGCGTGATGTGAAAACAATTTCAAAACACGTGATACGGAATAAATCGCCTATATTACGTCCATGTATTTTACGGAACAAACAACAGTAGTTTAGTGTAATACACGTGTATCCAAGGTACCGATGCAAAACCAATCACAAGTCTTCACAATTTACTTCCCTCGAAATATGTATCTTTACTACTATTTCCATTATTAAACATTCAAAGTAAATTAATTAAGAACTATTATAAACTCTAAAAATTATATGTATATAAAATATGAACTAAAATAAACACTACCTACGCAAATAATTATGTACGGATTTACTCACAAATTAAATTCAAATCCTTGGATATTTCTGACAATCGATTCGCTAGGAACAGACAACACATATACTCTATATAAGTTTATTTTATTAGGTAATACATATAGTTTCGGTATAAAACACGTAGATACCTAAACTAACACGTGTAAAACCAGATTAACTTTGTAAATTTTGTGAAATGTCCTAGGTTCATGTATCTACGTACTTGAAATCGAGATTATTAAGATAACATTTGTTATGTCGAATAAAACTGAAAACATCATTTTATCGTAACATTTATATAACTATATAGTAATGTAAAGTCATGAAGATAAACTCATCACAGTCTGTGTAATGGTTGCCGACTGAAAATGCACACTTCAAGTCTTTCCTTAGTTAGTTATTTACGGTAAAGTTATAATATTACAGTATTACGTTATAATAATGGAAGGGGCTTACATATTCCCACTGAAAGAGGACCTATTGTCTATATTTATCCTACTGGTATTCTGCCACGCATGAAACGTTGTGAATAAATTTGTGTTATGTTATTACTAATAGTGATGTTGACTATTGCTAAATATATCTATTAATATTCACTGCAGAATCGCAGCAGAATACTGAAACCTATTTTTTTTTAAATCTAGATAGAATTTGCAGACTTGGCATTTAAAGCAATCAGTAGACTACTGCCTACGTTTCTGACAAACATTTGTACCTTTTTTTATAGAGAAAACATAATTTTCTTTGTTTGTAGATGTAAATATAATACTTTTAAATTTTTAAGTGTTTTATTTTCTCGATTTGAAAATATTTAACGATCTGTCTTAAAAAACTCAAAATGTTTGTATTTTATCAATTTATTATATAATAATTAAAACAAAGTCAACATCCCTATTACTGTAACATACAAAATAGTCACTATAAATTATAAAACAACAGTACCATCTCTATATATAAATGGTGAATAGCTACTATGACCATTTAATTTAAATATCACAAAAAGTACATAAAATACTTCGACATAATAAAAAATATTGATTATTTTTGAGATGAATTCTTGACATTAAGCTATCTGTATTACGTACTTTAAATTTACCGACGTAATTTTTTTAATCAAATTTATTTCTTTGCACTATCTTTCTTTCCAAATCGTTCACCTTCTTCTAATGTAGTCATTAATTCACAGCCTTTTGTTTCTGGCAGCAGGAATGTTATAAACCCTGCTGCTAGGGGGAAGATGGCAAATGCGAACGGTGGCATCCAATGTGCCACATCATCCATGGTTATCACAAAAGGAGCTATCATAGATCCAACGCGGGCAGCCATTGAACTAATACCGAGAGCTGCGTTTCTCACAACTGTTGGGAATAATTCTCCGCAATATAAATATACCACAACAAAAACAATAAAGCTAGACACTGTGCCAATACTAGCGCAAAGGACTGACCCTATGCCTTCGGGCATAAATATCAATATAATAAGGCAGCCGGCACAAACAAAATTGAAAATTATTACAATAGCTCTTCTACCCATTACTCTTAGTAACGGGATAGACACTAGGGTGCCCATCAATGTAAAACATGCGCTTGCGGCGACGTTCAGGAATATATTACCGCCTAACTGACCAACATATTGAGAGACACCATAAAAGCAATAACTGCAAGTCAACCAGTTGAAAGACATAGCCAAAATATTTTTTCTTAAATTTGGAGTTCGGAACAAATCCAATACGTTGCCTTTTTTTAACGCGCTCTTTTCTATAGATGCTTGGTACGCTTCCACGTCGGCTCGAACAGTATCGGTGGGTCGTTTATTTCTGTAAACAACAAACAGGTTTTTTAAAAAAATAAACTAAATAAACAATTTGTAGAATAAATGTACAAAAAACTTACATTTTCGCTACGCGTTCTAGAATCGCTATTGCCTCGTCACTTCTCTTCATAGCTATAAGCCATCTTGGCGTTTCTGGTAGTAAAAAGAAATAGGATAACAAAATTATTGTAGGTAAAGAAATTGACAGCTGGAAATGTACGTAATCTCGGAAGAAATAGGCAAAAACTGGCAGTAGTATATGGCCTAAATTAAAAGGCACTTGATAAACTGCCGATATGACATCTCTGTACTGGGTTCCGACGAATTCCATTATTACGACAAAACCGATAACCATCGTTCCGCCCACAGATAAGCCTATTATAAAACGTAGGATTGTAAAAGTCCAAAAATCGCCAACATAGGCTGCCCCTATGCCCAAACTAACTTGCATAACTACAGCGGCAATTAACGGGTTTCTTCTTCCAAATCTGCAAAATAAAAAGACAAATTATAAATATAAGTTTTAAAATTCTAATTACTGACATTTTAATGTCTCGCAAAAATAAGTTTTAGCCATAGGTACCTGTCGGAAGCCATTCCGAAGAGCACGCTGCCTATCAATGTACCCAACTGGAATAATGTTTGCGTAAAACTCGCAAGCCATTTTCTCTCACATATCAAATTCCACTCCATTACTATGGTGTCGGTAAATACCGATGTGTCATAAATTGGTTTGTCACACGGGCATGTCTCATTGCCTGTAGTTGCACAGGTATACGATACTTTAGGGGCCAAGAATATTATAGCCATTTGATGAAATGCCACGGGAAATTTTGTTAGAAATACAAGTAGACATAGGAACAGCTGATATTTCCCAAATGCTCCAGTAATCTTTTGGATAAAATCCACTGGCTGTGGTCGCGATGCCGACGCACCTGAACGGACAAAAAATATACATTTAATCAATTATTGTTGATAAAAATTAAGTCTCAGTACAATGAATATAATAGCAGAAAATAGATTTTTGATAGCACACTGACAGAAGCAATAATAATCTAGGTGGGATTGGAACCGAAGGCTGAGATAAAGGTCCGCAGATTAAAATCCACACACCTCTTAACTTTTCGAAGTTATCTGATTACATGTGCATTTTATATCACTTATATATAGCACCGCGGAAAAACCTTCATACCCAATAATTCTACATACAAAATTTCCAAATCATGTGAAGTTTGCCAATCTACACTAGGCCGACGCAGCGTTGTGCACTACGGTTAAATCCTCGCAGTAGAAGAAGAGGCCTCATCCCTAGCAGCGGGTTAATACATAAAACAAGGATCATATAAGTGGAAAATTATTGGCATATTGAGAGATAAATTCTAAAAGGTATCAATAAAATTATCTAAAGAAACCACGGAAACTTTAAATTTTCCACAACATTGCGTTCAATCATGGTGATGTTTAATAAATACTAATCGGAGGCGATGAAGCAGGAACCAACAGATCGAGTTAAAACCACATTTTATATAATATCTACTTAGTCTGGCCATAAATACTGTTACACTTAATTATAAAAAAATATTACATTTGAATTTCGAATCTGTCATTTTTATACGATTGTTCATTGTGTTTTCTCATTTTGGCGCCAATACATTGTAAAATATTTTGCGATATTAAAATGGTGTGGGGTGATAAAGAGAACCGAATCGCTGTGATAGCATTACACAAAGTAGGTATGGAGCCAAATGCAATTTTTAAAACTCTCCATACACTTGGTATTAGTAAAATGTTTGTGTACCGGGCTATTAATAGGTACAATGAGACCTCCTCTGTTTGTGACAGAAAAGATCTGGCCGTCCACGTAGTGTTCGTACGAAAAAGGTGGTCAAAGCAGTAAGGGAAAGAATTCGAAGAAATCCTGTCCGAAAGCAAAAGATTTTATCTCGGGAAATGAAGATAGCACCTAGAACCATGTCGCGTATTTTAAAAGATGACTTAGGACTTGCAGCCTATAAGAGACGCACTGGCCATTTCTTAACTGATAATTTAAAGAAGAATAGGGTGGTAAAATCGAAACAACTACTGAAGCGGTACGCAAAGGGAGGTCACAGAAAAATTTTGTTTACGGATGAGAAAATTTTTACAATTGAGCAACATTTTAACAAACAAAATGACCGTATTTATGCTCAAAGCTCTAAGGAAGCTTCCCAATTAGTCGACAGAGTGCAACGTGGACATTATCCGACTTCAGTGATGGTTTGGTGGGGTGTTAGCTATGAAGGAGTGACTGAGCCATATTTTTGTGAAAAAGGTATCAAAACATCGGCACAAGTGTATCAAGATACCATTCTTGAGAAGGTAGTTAAGCCCCTTAACATCACCATGTTCAATAACCAAGTATGGTCCTTCCAGCAAGACTCGGCGCCGGGTCATAAAGCTCGGTCCACGCAGTCTTGGTTGGAATCGAACGTTTCGGACTTCATCAGAGCTGAAGACTGGCCGTCGTCTAGTCCCGATCTTAATCCGCTGGATTATGATTTGTGGTCAGTTTTAGAGAGTACAGCTTGCTCTAAACGCCATGATAATTTGGAGTCCCTAAAACAATCTATACGATTGGCAGTGAAGAATTTTCCCATGGAAAGAGTGCGTGCTTCTATTGATAACTGGCCTCATCGTTTAAAGGACTGTATTGCAGCCAATGGAGACCACTTCGAATAAGCTTTTTATATTTTTAATTGTTTTATATTTATGTATTAAACTGACACACTGTAAAAGTAATAAATGTTATTTGCAGTTAACAATTTTCTTTTTTCTTTATTACAATATTTATGGCAAGACTAGGTATATACATTATAAACCCTTTGAGCCTCTTAAATAAGACGTTTATCATCTATTTTCATACTTTTTATAATATTTTAGAAGTTTGTTTAGGTATAATATTTCTTATAGCATAGTATGAAATCTATGATAATATGTAGGAACCCTTAATCTAAAATTAAGTACTGTACACAATACACATGTATTTTTTTTTATTAAACCGATTATATTACACTCCGAAATTTTTGATCCAATTTGATTTATATCAATGGGATCTGTATTATTATTTATATTGAATAAATATTACATTTCTAGCAAGACTAATTTAACACGATGATGGCCGTAAATAATATTTCCGTTTCAAAACATATCAAGGAATACTTTGCAATACGTAAACATAAAAGTTTATTCGAATGGAGTAAGCCAATGCACGTTTCTGTTTGTTTTTGTTAAAACCCTACGTAGTGGCCCACGTAAGTGAGTCGCGTTCTGGGATCAGCCTGTGTGTATCCAGTTCCAACAGGCCGGCATAATTGTGTCGACTGCCAAGGGGTACTCATCTCTCGTCAGTCGACATTCTATCAGACGCTATTCCACTTACCATCAGGTCAGTGGGGTCACTTTGCCGTGTACGGATAAAAAAAAATAGCACTGAATACAAAGTAGACCTTAATGCCAGTTAACTTGGTTTTTGATTTTACTATTTATTGCATATGGGGCATAGAACGTTTGGAGCGATGGGAAGGCCTTAGGTTAATGTCAATAGGGTTACGTATTGGGTGTAATATTCTGTTACAAATTCTCTTTCAGGGATAGGCCTAGCTCTGTCTTAGATATCAATAAAATTGTTTTCAATTATACTGAGTTAAAACGTATTTTAGTAATATATTGTGTAATAAATATTACATAAAAAAAAATTTGACAATATTACTTTGCCTATCATATCTATTAAATAAGTATGTTTTGCAATTTAAATTGCTCACGAATACTTTGAATGCTTAAGTATTGTCTAAATTAAAGTAATTTAAAAATTAATTTGTGTTGAAAACAACGTTTTTCGTATCATCTGGTTATAAGTGGTACTATTCCAGATAAGTTCGTTCATTAATGCTATTTATGTAACTGCTTACATCGAAAATAAATTATCAATTTTCCTCCGTATTTAAATATGGTAATGGATTATGCTAAAGAACCAGTCTACAAGTCAGATGATTTCATGAATAAATCGAGTGCCACAGAAAGTAACTGAATTATTGCCAAGGTAATTGAAGTATTCAATAACATTCCTTCCTATAGTCCCATGTCTATAGAATTTAGAAGATTGGGTAACTATAATACGAGCCCTGTTTACAGCGGTATTAAGCTGAATTTAAACTTTGTTTTTATATCAGCACGTCAAAGTGACCCCATTGGACTTGATGGTAAGTGGAGTGGGGGCCAATAGCATGTCGACTGACGAGAGATATTACCCCTCGACAGTCGACATAATTATGCCGGCCTGTTGGAACCGGATATGCACAGGCTGATCCCGGAATGCGACACACTTACGTGGGCCACTATGACGGGTTTTAACACCTTGCGTACATAGGTCGCTATCCAGACGGATATAAAATATATCCCACCACCAGCAAAGCTGTTATGAGCTGTACGCTACAATTAAATGGCCGGCAATTACTCAGGCTCTAAATAAGCTTAAAGGGTAATAACTCATTGGAACATTATCTGTTCTGATAATTGAAAATAACCGAGCCGTATAATATATCTAATAGCTACAATATTATATTTTATAAACGAATTATACGCAGTATTTTATAACCCTTGTATATTGACCTTATAAAATATTATTGTCTTTATTGTTAAACGTGACATTAATAAATGTGTTATTTTATGAATTGATAATATAATGTAGAAATGTTATTTTCGTGTTGCGGATAGGGCTGTGAATATTTAATAAAAGACACGAATGAAGGTTATCTGTGTAACTTCTGCTTGCGTCGCCGCTCGTAAATATCTCGATAAGTCGAAACTTTAGCATCACCCTAGAGGCAAATTACTGATTCCTGAGATGTTTTAAAAACCTGTATTACAAGTCAGTGAACTTCGAAGTTGATCGGGTGACAATACCCCGGCCCGTAAGTCAAAAACGGTACGTCGGTATTAAAGAATGGACCGCTCAAGATTTACAATAGTCGCTCTCAATATTGTATCTATAGTTTTGGTTTAATGGAGGAAGTAAATTGGACAAAGTTTACATTTTGCTGTGCCGAATTTTACTTAAATTGTTTAAATACTACTTAAGGAAGGGCTAGACTAGGTTACCAACCAATAAAAGACTTATCTAAAAAAGAAGTATTACCTCGATCGGACATCTAGGTGTCCTCAGTGATCTTTAAGTTAAATATTGGAAGTAAACTAAAGAGAACCACCCAGAACCTCAAATTATACCAATTATCCTCCAAACATTACGCTTAAACACCTGATTTCTATACATCCAAATACGTATATCAAATTTCACAAACAATAACCTTAAAAATCCATTGCAAGACAATGAAACAGAACAATTTGATGAACTAAGAGTATAATTGTTTTTAAACAGTTATTCATAATTCCGGAGTGCAAAGGGCACTCATTATCAGTTCCATTAACGATCTTAATTCAGAACAACATAACTCAAATTAGTATATTATTATGCGGGTGGCATATGACCTGCATAGCGTATTTCGCCGTCCATTGTTTGGACAATTGTCATTTGTCACCGGGATAATTTAAAGTAATTTGGTGAAGTCACCGCAACGGGCTAACGTTTGACGTAAATTTTCAATGTTGTTAATAGCTAACTGTATGGAGATTACGAGTATATAAAACAAACATATTATGTACTACGAGAGAATGTGTTATTATGTTTTCCACAATCACTTACTCCTAAGTATCTTTACTGTTATATTCCAAGTAAATGGCACAACAAAATAGTTAATAAATGAATATACTTAGGGAGCCCTATTCCGCCGATGGAGGCGAACCCGTCTTTATGGAATTGCGGGGCGTTGTAATCGAAGGATTGCTTAGATACAGGTCAATAGGCCATTTTTTATTCTTTAATATTGCTATCAAAGCTGACCTTCACTAAGTAACTGACTATATTAATTCTGGTCCGTAAACATTTTACATACAATCAGGATGAAACATATACCTGTGAAAAATTAAAAGTAGTGAGACCTGTAACGGTTATATTGTTTTATATGAAATAATTTTCACGCAATTTGTGAACATATAATGCACTTATTTTCTTATAATATGACCTCGATACTCGATTATTGCATCACAACTGTATGGCTTAATTGGTTACGCACTTGCAATTATCAAAAGACTATTATGCGTTTTATCCTTGCAGTCACTAGAATTGTTCTAAAAATCAATAGAGGAAGTTTTATTTATGAAGTACGACTAGAAACACTCTAATAAAAAAATGTTCGAAATTGTATAGTTTAGAATGACAGTCTATTTTATGCAGGGCTACGTGGAAAGAATATTTTTTATCCAAATACTCCCTATTTAATAAAGGTACCTATATTTTCAGCTATACATCATTTGCAAGATTCAGTAAACCATGATAATACCAACTGGCGTAAGCGGTCTTATATATAATAAACACTAAACACAGTTTTGTTAATACGCATCTAATGAAAAATCCGGTGTCATTGAAATTTACGTTGTGTCAAAACTTTGTTTTACTTATTTAATAAATATTTTAATTCTATGCAGTACGTAAGAAAGTCAAAACACCAACATAATTCATTAAAAATATATATCGTCGTTTTCTTTACGGGTTAACAAATTTCCTTTTCAAAGTTCATTTAGTAGACTGATAAAAAATTCGAGAACATATTTCTATATAGCCATATATGTACATAAGTATTCACTAGCACTATTCACCTAATTGGAGTCAGCTAAAACAATTAACATGATATTGCTTTAACCGGACGTTTTCAAGCTCTAATGAAATCGTAACACAAACCTACTTTATTTATATCGTCATTATTTTAATTCTATTAATAAAATTTATGTATATGAAAATATAAGTGGCGATAGCCTAGTTGGAAGTAGAACGGACTGAAGAGACGAACGTTTGCAATTTGAAAACCCGGGGGCGCGTACCTCTAACTTTTCTAAAGTTATGGTGTATGTATTATTGTTCGATTTAACAGTGAAGGAAAACATCGTGAGAAAAATTGAATACTTGAGAAGTTTTCCATAAAAATTATGCCAGCGTTAGGTCTGCATCGTAGACTTAAGGTGTAAACACTCTCAGTAGTAGAGGCGGTTCTTGCTGGCAGTAAGACAGTATATTATAATACGGAGCAGATATTATTATTACATGAAAATTGCTACAAGAAGCTATGTATTAATTATAATCAACATTAATCGCAAATCCTATATAAGTAGGTACTTTTTTAGTGTTTTGTGTTGTAAGAATTTAGATTATGAATTTGAGTTTAATAATGTGAACTGGTGCACGGATATTACTAATTTTGTATATACCAGTGGCGAAGGGTGACTTTTTTCGTAAGGGAACCCGACACTACTTATAGGTTACTAATAATATGCATAAATAAGGCCTGGAAATCGTTCTAACGACAATTAAATTTTATATACTTACTTAAATTAAGAAAGGGGAGCCGGCAGGAATCGGGTTATGTGGACCCTTCGCCACTGGTATATACACATTATAGAAAATATTATAATAGCATAGTATAATAGGGATTAAGAATATCACCTAACTTTAACAAGATGCACTTATGATTTGATTATTTCGTACACTAGAACCTACTCCATTGTATCCACTTTCGCAAAAGTATAAAGTAACACGGAAAATGCAATGTATGTATTAAACATAATTAAACAATAACTGAATCAACCTGAAGATTATCGTAATATTTAGACTGATTATATAACAGTTTTATTGTTAAGAACCAAACTGTCTAAATGAATTATAATGATGTTTATAATTATCTAAAACTGACGAAGACAGGCGTATCATAATATTAAAACACAAAGAACATATTTGTTCTGTCTGTGTCACGCGATATCTGTCACCAAAAAATGTCAGATTGATAACCCTGGACAGATTTTGGTATTTAAGACAACATCATCAAAAGTTGTTTAATATAACTCAGTGTAAACATATACTCCAATTATGATAATTATGATTAAGTAATTATTTGTTTACAGTGAAATAGTAAGAAACGAATTAAAGAAACGAGTAAAAGAAAATCCCGAATTTAATAGGTTTGACCTAATAAAAGTCGCAGAAGTAGTATTGTCACTGTTTGTGGATATTCGAAAGTTACAGGCCTCTCGGTCACCATTGCATCGGACGTCAGCGTAATTGATCTCTTCATTTGCGAAAGTGCGTAATACGTCTTTTATTAAGCGAAAGAACTTGACGCACACGCGGTCTAGTGACCGCAAAAACTATAATAGTATAATCTACTTATACTAAGTAAGTATATCTATACTAAAATTATAAATATTATTGAATATTTTAAAATAAAAACAATTATTTACGTAGTATTTTTCATCGGCTCTACATATATTACTACAAATATCTTGAGCAGTTTCTTATTATTTTTCCATCATATTAGTTAATATTAAAACGACAGTACCTATTATCTAGCGTGTTCGTGTCTTACAACATTATTGGAACTCCTCATTGCGGATTTCTACATGTAAAATAATATCTGAACCGATAGGTATTACACCTTGAGGCGGTCACGGACGCCCGTGGTTCCGGCCACCAAAAAAAAACGATGGTTTGTGGGTTAAGAGGGTGGCGTTCTATATTACAACTTATACTAGCCTATATGTGACATCTTATTTATAGTCTGATCGGGAAAAAAAAATGCTTTGGAAGCGCCACTTTTGCTAAAGCGCGGGCTACTTTAATAAGGCGAACATTTTTATTCCCCGGGTCAGAATATAAGAACAGCTACATTTTTAATTATTACTACTATTGTCTGATTCCAAATTGTATATTTTCTTACGTCATCCCAAGGGTGATAGTCTGACTTTAACTGTAGCATTGAAAGACACTCACGTGGACCATCATTACAATTATTAAAAAGATATGCATTACAATATATTCACCTGAATAAGTTATTAAGCGATAAAGCCACTTTATAGCAAATTTAATTTTTAAATTAACCGGTTCGAGGTCCTACGGGGATAGTGTGAATTTAACAAAGATACCAAGATTTTATGACTTCTCTACAGCATTGGCAATGATCGACGAATACAAGCAAGCACAAACGTGTGGATAGCCTAAAATCTGTAATAGTCCATGATAGGTGACAATCAAGCGGAATATCCATCGGCAGTTTTTCGGAGAAACATAAAAAAAATTCGACCATGACTGTGCCCATGCTCAGTGATCACACGATCGTCGAACTTTCAATTATAACTAGGTAATGGATAGGGTGGAAGCGTGATTTCTTCTGAAAAAATTATCAATAGAATTTTAGGACACCCCATTATTATTTACGCAGTAGTGCCTAAGGACTTATAATAAATAGAAATCATTATCTTTTCCAATCATCGTCAAAATACTCTTGATTCATCTTTCAATTACAAAAATCACGAAAAATAAACCGTTTTCGTGAGATAATATGGACAAAAATGTATATAAATTAAAAATCGTGTTCGAGTTTTAATAAACGAAATAATAAGCGGAGCACACTGAGTGTCCTGTTCTATAAAAAATAAGGCCTCTATATAAAGCAAATTACATTCACCTATTATAATAGATAGGTAGGTTTTTGAACATTTCGAACACTGCTTACCTATTAAGAATAAGGTAATAAAAGTGAACTAATACTTCTTATTTAATAACTAACTACAAAGTACCTGTTAAAAATTCAGGTGCTAACAACTAGTGGGCATATACTTTGGTGGTTACCTACCTACTTATTATTATAAAAGTAAGGACAAATATGGCTCTTATTTGCAACAACAAGTTACATTGTTAATTTGCCGAGAATGTTGTGTCAATGCTATCTGGATACAAAGCCCCAATACTTTTACATACATATTAGGGTCAATACTCTACGTAATAAAGTGAACACTTTCACCAATTGGGCTTACCCGGTTCGTCCTTTTGCATCTTTATAAATGATGAGTCTGTCGCGTTAATAACGAGCACGTATCACACGCGACCCAGCGGCATCAGCTGCCACTGACGCGATACCGTTTCACTTGAACGGCAACGGCTGACTGATGGCGCAGCTTCGTCCGTTTGCGTGCGCGCACCGTCACTTCGCAATATCGCTGCAGTTCAACAGATAGCAACATTTGAGACACCAGTGTAAATGCTCTATCAGACTTGCACGCCATGTTATGTTATAAAGGGGTGTTTTCGACAAACGATTGTTTATCAGTCATCACACATACGAGTGTTCCTACGTACGTAAAATACAAGGATTTGATAACTATTACATCACACTAACACTACAGTAACATGGAATTAATTGTTGTGATAAAACCAACTACGGCCGATTCCATATAACCTATCCCAACCGCTAACTGCGTGTTAATAGTAAGAATAAACTAATCAAAATAACTAATACGCACATCAATAAAACTTTATGAATGGTTCATTTTGCTACGTCATGGGCGGTGACAGTTAAGATCGTTTATAGAAATCAGCCATTAATAATGAGAAGAGAAATTATTTAAGAAAAGTAGAAGAAATTATAGATTGAGGCAAAAATTGAGGAAGGTATCGCTGCATATTGAAGTTATGACTAACAAAAGATGGATATATGACTCTATATAAATTTTAGTTTTACGTGTTACAGGAAAAACTATATTCAAAGGCAGAGAGAATAAAAAAATGAGTCAATTTAGGCGAAATACAACTTAGGTCCCTATAAATTTTAACGATACCTATGTTCGCAGGTTCAAAACTCAAGGACTTTTATTAAGTTCTGTGTGAATTCTATGTTAATTATCGCTTGTTTTAATGGCGAAGGAAAACATCGTGAGAGAAGCTGCATACCTGAAAAGTTTTCTATAACAATTTTGAGGGTACGACGAGTCTACCAATCCGAACTAGGGCACCCTGGTGGACTAAATCCTAATCCCTTCCAGTAGTAGAGAAGGCCCGTGCCCAGCAGTGGGATAAAAATACCGTATTTCTCGACAAAATTATAGAGAATCAGTAAAACCAACGTAACGCGGTGGCAGGAGCAAAAGAAGGTCCACTTTTTGAATTTGGGTTAATTTATTAGGGATTTCCGACAACCAAATGCAATGAATACGCTGTAATACAGCAATATAATAATATCTTATAATTTTATGTATGTAAAGTAATGATTGTTTTCATAGAGACACTGCTACGAACCGTAACTTCAAGACATGCAGCTCCTGAGTGGTGACGGAAGTTAATTGATTCATGTATCAGATCACAGAGCTAAAAACCGAGCAAATGAACAGAACTTTTATAGAATACCCCATAATTAACCTTTAGTATAAATACCATTGTCACTCAAATTAACTACTTATGTCCTTATACTACAAATTATATTAAGTAGATATAACGTGACTCTCCATTTGGATAGCGGCGTGTATGAATGTATGAATCCCTCCTAGCCGAATTTCCGTCACAGCGGCTAATCTCAACAGAGATTAGTCAGATTCGCAGATACATATATTATAGTGAACAAGTGAATGCGCAATACACAGTTGCACTCTCTGTTCCTTCACTCTCATAATCCGATGATAGGGCGGTGTGTATGATGTGGGTACGTTCGTGGTTTTTCCGATAGGTATTAGGAGGTTCTTCAAAAATATTTACCTACATTACGATATAAAATCAGTGACATTTAATTTCGAATAAGCTTAGAGAATTCTACATAGTACCCACACAGGCGAATTTGAATCTCCCTCTAAATGTAATCGCCACTGTTGAGTAGGTTTGTCAAAAATCTCCTCCTGTATAGTGTCTTTAATTTCCGATGGAACTAAGTGTGTAGTTTTTATGACTTATTTTGTTATTATGGAAACACATACAATAGCAGCCTTTGAGTATCGACATTTGATAACTATAAATGACGCCTCGATAAAATTGTCATGTATTTAGAGTACTTTATTTTTTAGAACAAAGTGATCGGGACGAATATTTTATTCATATTTTCCTTATAATAATAAGTCATTTACACGTGGTGGATATATATCTTAAAGCTTAAACGCATTTATGAAACATCAAACAATATAAATAAGTCACCTCTTCATTTAGTTGCAGCCCGGTAAAACGCAAGGATCCGGTTTCGATCCCTTATATATTGGATACTTAATATATTTTGAGGGACTTTCTTCGACCCATAATTTACCTACCCTTGAATAGATTGTCTGTGTGAAGGTGATAAAATTAACATGTATGACAAAATATGGATACATCGACTACACTATAACGTGTATTTATTAGAATTAAATTATAAAAACTACTTACCCAGGGACACAAATAATACAAAACACTAGAAGAATAGAAATCATCGTTGTCATTGGAAATGTCTAATAATTATGTCTAAATAATTTACTTCTTTTGCTTTCAAACTATAATTACTCCAAAGAGGAGTGCAAGATTGCAGAATTTTTAAAGAAAATACTTTTTAAAACTCGCGTGTTTTACATCCGTTTGCTATTCACGTATTTATAATTTACGTTCGATTTGGTGAACTCTGTGCGCAGACACCTCGTTTACTATTACATTATTGTATGGATATAAGGTCAGCGAAGTTTCGCTAGTTGTCCCTTAGGAGATGAAAGGCACGTATGTTATAGACATGAATCAATAAAAATGATTACATTAGGTCTGACATATCTTTACTATATAACAAAAATTTTGGTCTATTGCAGCACTGACCTCAGTGCACATATCGAGGAATAAAGCAGTCTAAAAGATATTTATAGCAATGTGGATATTAGGATCGATTTTCCGTAGGCTTTAGCATGTATGACCTATTAAACATTTTTTTTATATTCCCATATGTATACAACATGCAATGTCACTTCTCAATGCTCACTGGTCAGTGTCATGCGATATTCAAATTAGATCCTAATTATTCTGTTCGTGTCTCTAACACTCATAAAATAACCATTTTATCAGAATTACTTGCGTGATCCCCGTAACTACAGCTAGCAGACATACAACAATGGGCTGTCATGTCTGTGGAGATACCCATACTAGCGATTTTTGTTTTTTTGTTTTCGCGGAGAATGTGCCTTATGACTACCGCCCTGCCCGTCTCCTATTTCTCAGAAGACCCCGCGTAACCGAAGGACGCTCTCGGCGTCAACGGCAGCATGAGGCCTACCTTCCACGCCGCCGTCCAACCCGGGGGTCATCACAATGTACGAGATGTGCACAACGTACACTAAGGGCGGACGGCCCCCAGCCGCCCGCCGACGACCCCCCGGTACTAGCGATGCCGCCGTGCTGGCTAGATCGATTCAAGTACTAAAACCACTAACGTGTACCTATTGTCACTAGAAGAACGGATTTGCTCCGGGGGCGAGAAAACTGGAGAATCTCATAAATTTTGCGAAAAACTGTTGAGCCTTATTTATGGTGCTACAAATACGCATAGGGTCGGTATTAGTGGGTGCTATTGTGACCGTGTACATTATCACGGCAAGATAACATCTGAAAATGTTCAAGTATAGAAGTACTAAAAAAATGCCACTAATACGCAATACATACATCGAAGTACTGGTGGTAGGTTTCTCATATGTGAGAGTCCGCCTGGGAAGTTACCACCGCAATGTTTATTTCTGCTTATCTATCTACATCTTATCTTACTATATAACAATCTCCGAAGATTTTTGAAAATCGTACTAAAATTTTTGACGGTTAAAATCATCTCCGGTGCAAAACCCTAAATTCACTTCAGAATTAAAGAAATTAGACAAATTTGGGAATTGAAAAGCAAGATATTTAGTGGATACAGGCAAACACAGATTATATTTGCTATGCAGGTCTTTAGCGATAAAAGTGTCGGCCAAGGTCCACAAGATGCATTCATTGCCAACATACAACATAGTACGTTATCAATTCTTATCTAATTTCATCAAATGAAATAAAGAAGCCGTACAATTAAATAATTGAGCGCAAACGGTAATCTAAATTCCATACTGTTGAAGGTAATCTGTGCTGTTCACCAAACTTTAAAACATTAGACTATAAACATTAACAATCCCTTAAGTAGGTAGACCAAAAACTGCGTAGCACTTATCTTTCTTATTACCTACTCATAGACGACGGTATGTAAATTAAGTTAATAGGTAGATATTATTTAGCTACAGCACTAAATATTTATAAACTGAATTAACGATGATAACTATTGTTTGCCTAGTGCCTACTTATTTGGTGCGACCCATAGAAACATACTTTTAAAACTCGTAATCGTCATCCAAGTTATTTTAAAAATAAAATAGATACATCAACCTTAGTTTGAGAAAGTTATATAAGCATATTTATTAATGCCCTGAACAATTTTTTTTTTTTAACGGCTGGTCCCGCAGTCAACACCGAGAGGAACCTGCGAACGGTATACTGGTTCCTCCCGGCTTAACGACTGCGGGGGCCAAGGGAGTTTAGGAGGGGAAAGGAAGGGAATTGGGGAAGGAAGGAGGAATTGGGAAAGAAAGGATAAGGATGAGGACTGCACATCGGCGACCACTCAGAGCGGGTTATTGAGTTATCGCTCAGAGTGATCGCCAATGTGTCAGTGAATAAAGTGAATAGTGTGATTGATTGATTGATCAGTTCGGTTAATTATTGAATGAGTTCATGTTAAATTAATCATCATCTACAGATAATTAAAACGAAGCGTGGTCGCGTCGGGATTCTTGTCGAGAGCACGCTTCGTTTACCAATAGTTTCTTTATAAAGATATGGCATCTATGTACGTTATTAAAGTTCAAGATTTTTTTTTTTTTCCCCACTAGGTAATTAATTATTAGTTTAAGATATTAGTAAGATATTAATGTTACAGGGTTATAATGAGTTGCACAGTACTAAATTAACGTAGATCAAACAGTCATTGAATCATTGAATGAGTTCATGTTAAATGAATTTAGGTGAGACAATTAAAACGAAGCGTGGTCGCGTCGCGTCGGGATGCTTTCCGAGAGCACGCTTCGTTTACACTTAGAATCAGCTATAAATCTACAGAATACAGTGATTTCTTTATAAAGAGATGGCATCTATGTACATTATTAAAGGAGTACAATTTTTTTTTTTTTTTTTTGTGTGTGTACTACACAATAACATTTTCCCCCTATGATTAAAATAAAATGAAGATGGAAGGTAAATTAACTAGATTAAATTTAAAAATTAAAATTATGTGACAATATAATGTGCCAGCATTCGTTGTTCGTATTGTCTCGTGTTAATGGAATAATGATTGGTTTTAACGCTTTTGAGTTAGGAAATTAAAGTGATATAAAGTCATAGATAACGTTTACAAAATTAGCTCAAAATCTTAGTTTAAGGTGGAACGTGCACGCGAGGTGTAGTCGCAGGCACGTTCCATCCTATTATGCATTACACGATAACATTTTTATACATTTTTCCCTCAATAATAAATTATGCAGACAATTAAAAATGAAGTAACTAACTTAACTAGAAAGAGTCATAGATTACGCTTATGCTTGTCGGCGGGTGATAGTTTCCACTTTAATTTACAAGAAAATGTAACACTTTACTAATATAATGTAATATGCATTTTTTTTTTTTGAGTAATCTTTGGCGGTGTGTTATGTTTAATGTCGAGGTATTTAGCTATTTACAGTAATATAAAACATCGATATAAGAATATTAAGTTCTTTGGGAGCCCTGAACTATTTGCACGTGTTAATATCTAAGTTGCGGGTTGATATTTCCTACAAATCGAATTTGGGCCTGAATATCCGTTGCTAGTGACTGGTGATAATTAGTTTGACTTTAAAAATAAAATATTAATATGTTCACTAGATACATACTTAGCATCACGCCATGTCCCCTTTCCCGCGGTAGACAACTCTCATCATAGCCACATTTTGCCATATTATAAGGTACGTTAGATCCTAAAAAAATCCATAGCCCATCTAGTTGGGGGGATAATCCCAAAACCAGTTTACATAACCTGGGGGTCAAACCCTAGACCGCAGCGCGATAGTTGTACAGCTATACAACTACGTCACCGAGGCATTCACTATTAATTTTAAATCAGGTTAATTAATATTTTAAACTTGGTATTCTTATCTCAAATATTAATCGCAAGTTTATTAGTTTTTTTTTTCAATTTAGCTAGTCTTATTAGTAATAAATATCCATATAATTAAATTTACTCATTACCTACTAATTGAGTTTTAATTATTGGTATTCTCTTTTATTATTTAATGCATTTAGCGATACTAAAATAAAATATAATGCCACCATATAGCACTTCTGCTCTTGATTATGTTATTTATCAATCTGGATGTGATATTTTTCGAGCAATAAGGTCATCTATTGTCAATCAATGCAACTAATACTTAGACTTCGTTTGTATTGTATTCACACATTACACACATTCTCCAAACATTGTGCAAAAAGCTGTTACAAGCGACATTGTGATGTTTCTCCTAATAGGTGAGTTCATCTATTTCCGCGGCACCACAGGAACAAAATTATGAACGTAAAAATTGTTTCACTTTGCAGCGTGACCCTAAACTGAAATAGATTACAGTGATGAACAACTTTGTCGTTACTTTTATAATTTAAAAAATGGGTATTCACTGCATACTTCATACGATTGACTCGCGACTAGTTCGGTGCGTTGACTTTTATTTTGCATAACCTTTTGAACCAGTCACATTTGCAAAAATTTACTTACAGTCTTGACTCATTTATTGTTTTTTAAAATGTACGTCATCCAAAATCTGTATCAATACGCGCGAAAAAATAGGGTAGTGGGATATCTTCACTACGCCCTCACTCATACGCCTTGCAATATTTTATATGTGAATGGCTCATTTTAATTATGTTTTTATAATATCAATCATAGACAATTACCGTATGTCATCAAGGAAATAGAATAGAATAAATACGAACGATATATTTTTGTATTTTTATTGAATTTAATTTATACACATCTGTTTCAATTACTCAGCTATGTATATACATACAATTATTAAAATTCTATAATAATAATAAAATAGTTTTCATACCGCGAAACTGCCCCGCGAAAATAATTGTTTTCTAAATACTATATACAGAGTATCAGACGCTTCACTTGTACTCTGACCAGAAACAAATCCTACATAAAATAAAAATTATAAATTACCAACGGTTCGATTCATAAATTGACATAATACGCTATCAACGTAAAAGCTTGCACACGAATTAGTGCAATTTAAATACTCAAACAATAAAATCTAGTGTTTGCAGACGTTTAATAAAACATTTCATAGCTACACATGTCCACAATAACCGCCAAGTAAACCTAATATACTGGGTCTGTTTATCTAAAAATATAATTATCCAATTACAAATATTTACACCAAAAATAGGCTTTCGATAACTACCAAACTTATATTTATTTATGTCATGTGAGAACTTAAAATATACATCACGTAATTATTAAAACAACATATTAATAATAATTATTAATTATTTATCACTATAACAGATAACATTCAAATATCACATGATGAAACTTTTAACTTCATAACATTTGAAAATGGCAAATTAAATATCGTAAAACGTAGCTTTACAAATAAAATGTAATTTTACCAATCACTCTCAAGCAGTATAGGCGTCAGGAACAAATACTTGCTTTTAATATTTCATTACCTATTATATTCATTTAACAAAACCACAACACTCCACGTGTGCCCCCTAGTGAGTCTTAATAGCCGTTTTTAACGTTTACCATGTTAACGATCAAAATGAAGGATACATCGCAAAAATAAATTAACTCGAGAGCTTGAACAGTAGCTAGTATCGAAGTGGACTCTATTCAGAAACGAGAATAAGGGGAATATATAAACATTCATGTTCCACCCATCTCTTCCAATAAAGAATCCAGCTCGGAGGACCACGTAGTTATGAAATAATTCTGTAATACGAATTTATATTTAGTACGCAGCTTAAGTAAAATAATAATGATAAATAGGTGAGCGATAGGGTGCACGCAAAGGAATGGCTTATTATAACTAACATTTATTTTAACCAGTTTGAAGTAAGGTAATAAAAAGCCTCGAAAATCCTTAAAATTCCTGACTAAGATATGTGCATGAGCACCGTAAATCATGTATGTCAATTTTTTATCAAGAAATATATGAATAACATGCAGCGATGCCCGCAGACTAGGCACGACTTTATACTAGATACGTAAATATAATTTATCAGAATACTATAGTTAACCTTAAACACCACTGAAAACTCACATTCGAGCCAACGATGGGAATTTTGGCGCAGTACCAATACGACAACGACCAATGACTGATAATATAAGATAATCTGTCATCGGTCGCCATCGTTAAGCAGTAACAATAAATATAAATGTATGATGGAAGTGCTATTACCTCCCTTCAAAATATATAACTGCTCAGACTTTATGCAGGGAGTCAACAACTCGGTAATCACAGCTACTGTCATTGGTGTTTTCCGGATAAATCTATTTTTATTGCAGATATTAACTGGGATTTTAAGTACTCCTAATTGAAAGGCACTAAGACCCTAATCTACGATAAAATTTCTGTACACATGATTAATTTGGAAGTCAATAATAATAATGTACTTATTTTCTTTAATAGTTGACGAGCGACTAGCCTTTAATAGTATTTATGTACATTTACAAATATATATCGAAATACCTATATGGTACGGCAAGCTAGATTAATAACTTTTGAAATACTTGCAGGCTAAGATACCAAATGAGCACATATTACATTAAATGCAATTTCATGAATTTAAACACTTATATTTACAAAATATAATTACTAAAATATTACAGGAAATTTATTAAAATTTACAATTATTTTAATTTTATTGCGTATTGATTTTTCGGTGATTCGAAAACAAATTTGTTTGAGAATCAAACTGTTACAATGTAAAATTTATAACTTTAAAGAATGTGTCATAATAATATAAGCAATAGGTTACAAATTGTGATAAAAAACGTAAGCATTAATACAACAATTTTGCTATTGTCTTATAATACAAAGAAAGAATTTATTTGTGAGATTCGGAAATAAATAGACTTGCATTTGAGAAAGTAATGAATATGTTTTAAAATGCAATAAAATACTTAAAGTAACAAAAGAATGAGAAACTTGTAGTTTCAGACTCTAAGAGCAAATCCATAGCTAAACGTAATCGGCGTACCTAGGTACTATAATGTCTGCGATTTTTTATTTTTGATACAAGATTGCATATCTTCAGGGCAGGGCCTAGCTTCAAACCCATGTATTTCATCATCATGTCGGAGTTCAACAACAGAAGGGCTTTTCCGTCAATTTCCTGTAACATAAAATCATTATTGAAGATAGGGGATCGAAAGTACTCAGTAGTTAATACTACTTAAAAAAATTGATTGTATGGTTAAATATACTAATGAAATAGGCATAAGTTCCCTATGTTCTGGCAACAATCTGTGAAGGTATCATATTGTTTTGTTTCTTTCAAATTGTTCAGTAGCTATGCCACTACTCTGAGGTCTCACATTTAAATCCCAAATCAAAGTTTTCTGCGCAGTATCAGTCAGGCATTTGAAATTTGTACCTGAAATGACTTTAGCCTCACTCCTTGTAATGTCAGAGCATGGATCACATATGGTGAGAAATAGGTGTTCTGGTTGCACCTCTGCCTATTCCCGCGAAAATAAACACGTGTGTGCTTGTTTTGGTTTTAAGTGTTCCTTCAAACAGCAATTTGCAACATAATATATATTTATTAATTAAACATTTTTTTAGCTTTAATGTTTTCTAACAGACAAGTAGTCTTACGCATGCAAGTGCATGAGGTGAGAAAAATTGCTTGGCATGAGAAAACGTATGAACGTTACTGACGTGCTTGCGAAAGAGGTCGGCGTGCGCGGCGAGCGCGTGGTCGGCCGCGGCGATGAACCCGATGACGTCCTCCACCGACCAGTCGGCGGGCGGCGCGTGCGGCGCGGGCGGCGGCGGCGCGAGCGGCGCGCCCGCGGGCGTGGTGGACGACGCCGGCTCCGCGCGCTCCGGCGACACGCGCGCCACCTTGCCGCCCGCGCCGCCGCCCGCCGCGCCACCGCCTGCACCCGTAGCCCCACTCACGCCGCACACTACGCCGTTCGCGCTTGCTGTATCGCTCTCCTCCTATAACCAACATTTCATTATTGTTTTCTAATAACAAAACAATGTGGTATCATGATGATTGTGGTAGGTTGTCGGGTCGGGGGTTGTTTGGGGTCACCAATAGTAATCAGTTTATGTTGCTCGTAAGATTGCTCTCATGGTTACTCTTAAGGTTACGTAATGGTGGACACAAAAATGGATTGGGTTTGAGATTCAACTTGCAATAGAGAAAAAAAAAGTTTTTCTTAGTGCTTTCCTAATGCTTACTCTCCCAGAAGGAAAAAACTTCTACAGTGATTCGTTCAAGTGATCAGATTTCATACAGTGAAGTACATTGTGTACATTCAGTAAAGAAGGCCAGTACAATTTTGGCAATTGTCTGGAAATACAATGTTTCTCGGTGGTCAACAGTATGTTTGGAACACACAATGTTTACCATTATTTTGCCACACTATAATATAAATTACTACTTCACAAATAACAGTCATATTTAATTTCTAAAACACTTATATTCTGAAGTTTTCAATATACAACATACTGTCCTCAATGCTTCCTAAAAATAAGGTGAATAAAAAATTTCATATTCATCACATGCACATAAAGACCATAAATATGCCCATAAAAACATTAACTTTGATGCAATGTGACAATGTCATGTAAATAAATATTGTGTTTTGATAATAACTCACCACACTATTGGGCCTCTTGACAGCTGAAGTGACATTGTTGGAAGTGGATTCACCACACAGTGAGCAAGGCCGGCCTGCAGCCTCACCAGAATCTATCTCTATCATACCGACACAACAACCCACACAGGTGCACAATGATTTAAGCCAATTCTTGAGTTCATCATTAGTTAACTCTGATGGTATTTTCACTGAATAGGATTTGTTTGCTGCCATAACCTGTAAATAATAAAAGATAAGATACATTACCATTCATTATCAAAATTAGCTTGAAGCATACATTCTAAGGACTTTATAAAATAAGGTTGTCATAAGTGCATAATTTATAGAAAATTTCTTATATCTGCAAAGTAATTTTCACTATAAATACAAAACTAGATATCTAAAAAAAGGACATGAAATAGTTCCATTTTTGAATGCATTTTTTTTAAAGTATAGGATTAACCTAGCAAGTAGTAAAAAGATAAAACTATTAAGTCATATCATGAATGAGCCATAAATAATATGAGTCAAGAATATAATTTTACTAAGAACAGAAAGTTACCTGAATATTTGTTAATGCAGAATAGTTACTAGACGCAGTCAGGATTGCTCTGGTAAGCCTCTGTGGATCCGGGTGCACACTCAGTAATTCTCTGGCAAGATTTTCGGCCGCTCCAGAAGGTCCAGATCCTGTTACGCTACTAGGTAAGGAACTATTACCACCAAAACAACTGCTGCGGATACGTAGCTGTACTGTAGCAACAGGGGTGGTGGTGGGAGTACTATTCGAGTTTCCGGACCCAGTTGAACCTCCTTCCGGAAGAGCGGCATTTGGTATCCCACTGGGACGTAATTTAAATCTGATGAAAAATTATATAATTACAACACTCAAAATTACAGAATCATTCTATAATGGAAAAAAATAAGGGTCCATCTCCATCAAAGGCAAATAAATAACAAACACTATATGAAATAACTATAAGTGATTTATAATCCATTGAGAATTGTATGTTGGGACTACGATTCCTTGGGCTTGATATTCTTTTTAATATTAAAGTGGTTTGTTTTAACATATTTTCATTTTATTAAACATGCAGTTTTTTTTTTATTTTCAATTAGCTTTTCAAATATTTTACTTTCCAAATATTATAGTGTTAAATACAAAAAAAAAAAAAGAAATACCTTGATGGTGCCGTGGCACTTTTTTGACCAGGTGGTTGCAAAGGATGTCCAGCTCTAGCACACCATCCCACAGGAAAAATATCCCTAGAGTCATATCTACACCAGTAGTCAAAAGCACCCCGCCAGCCGTCAAATGTAACATGTATTTGGTCATTTTTAACAGCTCCAACAGTGGCACAACAAATTAACTGTGGATTTTTCTTGTCAACAGCCTCCAGCTTTTGACCGACAACAAACAAATTTGATTTGGGAGTAGGCGGTTCAGGTTGAAATACTTTAGCAGGTGCCATCTCAGCACCATTAAGGGTCTTCAGCAAGAACATGGGCCAACTGCTAGCGTTCATGCGAAATCCCAAGGGTGGCTGCAACATTCCATCGTTTTTTTCACAGTGACCTATAGGGTGAATGTCACCGGCATCTACCAGACGCCAGAAATCATTTTTATTGTCACTACCATCTAACCTAAGCCTTAGGCGCGGGCCTAACACACCCACGACCGTCGCAATGCATGTTGAGGTTAAATTACGTGGATCCAGAGCTTCCAGTTTCATTCCCACTTTAAAATCATTCACAGGTGGCATCGCTGCTTGTTTGAAACATTCTTGTGGTGCAGCTAAACTGTTTGTTTCCTTCATATATTCACTCCAATCAAAGGACTGATACAAATCATAATAGGAACCTGTAGAATTGTTGTTAGAATGATTTTCAACTCCGTTTGCGCCATTGCCAGACTGCGGTGATGTCGTTCTTTTTTCATTTTTCTTTTGATATTTGCTGAAACAATAGGTAGAACAGAAATTCTTGCTGCTTGAAGGTGCATTACCACGGATAACGTTGTCGCAATTGAGACACGCGCCTTTGCTGTAAGCTTGTCTGAATTCAGAGAGACACGTTTCGGAACAAAATTCTTTCTTTCCATTTTCAGTAGGTAAGACATATTTCAATGGAGTTTTACTCTCCGCACACCAAGTACAAGTACGTTTCGGTGGTCTTCCAGGTCCACGTATTTTGCCGGGAGCAGGTCCCGACGAACCGACAGTGTTGTTTGACATTGTTTTCGTAGGTAACTTTTAATTCATTATTGAGTACAGTTTAATGGTAAACTGAATATACAAATCACATTATATTTACGAATTATACTGATTGGTACTGTAATAAACACAATTTATATATTTTTGCGCAAATATAAACAACGTCAGAACGTATTTATGACGCGCAACCAACAGCCATATTAGTTTTTTATATACGTTCGGATACACAATTCACGACATAGATAGGTAATTTAAATTACTTAGTATAGAATATACTAAAGTGTAACGTAAAAAATACATTAATAATAGGTAATGTTCAAAAAAACAAGAAAATACACGAATAAACTAGTACATTAAAAAACGTTATATATAACTCATTGTATTGAAATTAATAATGAAAAAAAAAATGACTTTTTCCTTCTATAATTTACAAAACAAGTTAACACACTAAGTGCTGTGTAATAATGAAATACTAATAATTTTTTATTCATTATAATAAGAAAAAGATATAAACACGTAACATCAAACTACGTTTTGGTAGACTGAATACGTTATGACGCTTAGGCCTTAACTGAATTGTAATAAAAAAAACTTTGAAGTTTGCAGATTTTGAGGTTATAAATATAATACCGCTTTGGTTTCACTTTTCAGCATTCTGATACTGGAAAATCTATCGTACGGCTTGGATAGTATGTCTCAAATACTTACAAAGTTTATAAGTAATGCACAAGCGGCTGAAAAAAGACTAGCCGAGTTGCGGAGTATGGTTTGTAAACTATATAGAAAAAAAAATATTTACCACTTACCAGAATTAAGTTATATGCAAACTTTACAACACACACTACCTTTTTGCCATAATAAAGTATATTTATTCCATTTCAGTTTGAAGATGTTAAAAAAATAAAAGTAGAAGAAAAAATAAGAATTCTGACTGAAGAAAATAAGGTTCTTCGTTCTAAAATCGAAACAGCCAAAACTGAATTAATAAGACTAGAAGTGTCGCATGGAAAAAAACAATATCAAATACCCAATAAGGTTAGTGTCGTCCCTTCAGTAATAGCTGAAGTGCCGACACCGCCAAAGGTAGAAAACGAGCCTGTCGAAAAAAAAGAAAAAGATGGTGCGAAGAAGGCCAAACCAAAGGCTAGCGAATCAGCTGTTGAATCAATAGTGGACGTAAGAAAATTGGATTTACGAATTGGAAAGATTGTGGATGTAAACAAACATGCCGATGCAGATTCATTGTATGTTGAAAAAATTGATGTTGGTGAAACAAATCCTAGGACTATTGTGTCAGGACTTGTCAACCATGTACCTATTGAAGAAATGCAAGGCAGAATGGTTATGGTCCTATGTAACCTAAAACCAGTTAAGGTATGCATTCAAAAGTTTATATACATACTAGTGGCCTCTATAAACATTCTCCTACCACTGACTGCATATTATGTAAACTACTCATAAACTCATATCATTTTTCATTTAAATTAAGTGATTTCAGAATAGTGTATGAAAAAAAAATCATCCAAATAGTCAATGTTTCTAGTGTTTTCCCATTGATTTTTCAAAAACATCCTTTTATACAAACCTTGTTCTGAAAATTGGGATCACAGCTTGAGGGAATTTAGTCAAGCCAGTAAGCAGTTCTTTAGTGATACTCTTACATACATTTGGTGACTGATTTTTATTTGTATAGAAAATAAGCGTACCAGTTGTTTTATTATGTAGTTTATTTATATTTTAAACATATCTCCTGGCATTTTACCACAGCCATTGTTCCCAATAACATATTACACTTGAAATAGATGCAACACAATACAATATATTTTTTTAATGTGATAAAATGTATTATGGGTTTAAAAAAAGTTCCATACCAAGTTTAACTACAAAATATTTCAAATAATTTAGATGTTTTTTTTTTAAATCCTTATTTAAGGGTTCAATATTACTAGAAGTTATCAGAGTCCATATATTATATAAAGTGAATCTAATGACCTGCACCTAATGCTTGCTTGTCTTGCAACTGTACACATGATGGTTACCCTTTATGTGAAGTTTCTATTGTTGTGAGACCAACAAAACTTATCCAATCTGTTCACAGCACATAAAATTCACATTAATTAATTCATACCAGGAATTTGCAAGGTTCAAATACAATTACATTTTCCATATATCTACACATTCTTGTGTAAACCATAAATTTTATTATAACCAGCTTTTGCCTGTGGCTCCAACTGCATGCAATAGATTTTCCAGGATAAAAGTAGCCTATAACAGGAGTAATATAGCTTCCTATTAGTAAAAAAAAAAATGGTTTAGTAGTTCCCGAGATTAGCATATTCAAGCAAACAATCTGTTCAACTTTGTATATTAGCATAGATAACACTTTTTAAAATTGCCATGTTTATTCAATGAAAATGTTTTCAGATGAGAGGTGTAACATCAGAGGGGATGGTGATGTGTGCATCAACTCCTGATAAAGTAGAAGTGTTAATACCACCTGCAGGAGCTGTGCCAGGAGATCTTGTCTCCTGTGAGGGATACCCTCGCGAGCCAGAACCTATCATGAATCCTAAAAAGAAGATATTCGAGACATGTGCACCAGATCTCAAGACAAATGAGGAAAAAGTGGCATGCTACAAAAATAGTCCTTTAATTGTGCCGGATAAAGGACCTGTTGTTGCCTCCACTTTAAAAGGTGCCCCTGTTAAATAAACACTTTAGATGCATCAACTTATAAAATTATTTATTATTGTATAAATATTGATCTAAAACTTTCTGATACCTACATAAATATGTATTTAAATAGAAATGTGAAATAAAACTTCTTTTAAGCAATCTCAACAATTTTTATATTACATCTCTAATCAAATGGTTTTTATCTCTATACAACAACTTGTTGTTATCACCACTACATTATATAGAAAATGGATTCCTACTATTGATATAGAAAAATAGACAGATGTGAATATGTAACATTAACATTGAGAGCATAAAATGCAATTTATAACAATATAACTTTGTAACCTCTGCACAAACTTATACTTATGTCAATGAGTAAGTAGCTTTGTGATCTTAATATTTATGGTCCAGTTTGCATTGCTTATATAGTTCCGTGTGTATTGTGTATCTTGTACATTGTATCTTTTGGCTTTAGAATGAGTATGGGCTACATTAGAAGACTACAAAACACTGGATACTATTATGGAGCAATTCATTATAATTAATTAACAAGTGCATTGGCATATAGATTTTACTTAGTAACAGCTGTTTTCTTTAAGCACCTAGAGGGGGTACAATGTTTGATTTATTATTATAACAGGATTAATACATGCGAAAACATCCCTTCTCTATACATTATAAGACTTAAACTTTCAATCAATGTAGTGTTAGGTGCCTTAAAACATGCCCTAACAATATCTTCATTAGCTAAAATATTTTTACCCATGGACAGCAAAATGGACTTTGAAAAATTTGTATCATGAAGCTGACCAAACCGAGGGCAGGTCTTAATTAATAATATATTTTATGTTAAATTAAATCACCCATAAGCAATAATGTGGCCAGAGTATAGTTATTTTAGTTCAAAACTGTAAACCAGCAATGAAACCATAAATATTTCACTAAACATTCGGTTGCTCAAATCATTTTCAGACAACAGGTCATTACTAGTTGCTTTTTATAAATAAAATGAAGATAACATGAGTGATGAATGCTATCTTTACATACAATTATAAGCTTCTTAAAAGTATGGACGACCAGAAGTTGCAGAGAAAGACTTGAACAATATTATTTGAATGAATTCCATTAAAATGTCAATATTAATTATTGTTTGCAATCTAATTATATTATTGTGCCTCGATAGTGATCATGTTTGTACTTTTTAATCTCAATTTTTATATAATTTTTTCAACAAGAAGTATCAAGATTTAAATCTTTTGTCCATTTATTATTACTATTTAATTTCAACTGACGTATTATATACACCTCATGCATTACACTCAGATATGTCTATGTATTTGTAAAATGAATGACTAAAAATATATAATTATTGTTAATTACTACATCATTTCAAAATCTTAATATAGGTACAATTTTATTATATAATATGTCTATTCAGTTTTAAAATCAATTCCTTCAGTACATAAACTATAGTGAAGAAGTAGATTCACTGTTATAGAGGTAATTAAATATTATGCTAGATGGTTAGAAATATTATACTACAAGAGCTAAGTGAACTTACAATAATTTTCACAATTTTAATACCGTGAATATGGTCTCATTAAAACTGTTATCTTTGGTAAAGTACCAATGTAACAAAAAAAACTTAAGTTACTATAGTAACTGCCACAAGGCGTTTAAATGGATATAAGAATCCTTATACCCCATAAGGACATAATTTATCACTACAAGCTTATTAACTATAACTTTATTCTAATACTGAATAAAACAGTTAAAAAGAAATTAGAATGAATACTGAAAGTAGTTTAACAATCTCATTTTTAAGTCAAATAATCACATATTTATCATGTATGTCATATTACTATATATCGATTTTTATCGCAATATGTGGATAGTCGCGTCTTTCCAAAGGGATCAGAATAAACTAATAAATTTAGAAAAGTCATTGTGACATCCTGTAAAAGAATGGCACTAAAATATAAAGGAAAACAAAAAATAAACATAACTCAAGACTAATACATTTTTTCTAATCCTAACATAATGCATTTGCAAAGCAACATTTAAGTTTAAACAGCGGTTTAATGTTTATTTTAAGATTATTAAAAAATATATTAGTTTAGAAGTGGTAATCACCATAATTGAATTAATTTTGACGCTCTCCTTAGCGTTTTAGGCCTTATTGATATGGAAATAATAATACGACTTAGTAACAATCATTGTGACATATTATCACTGGATTCTCTACAATTACACTAATTTAATTTTAATTAAGCAGTGATTATGCTTAGGCGTTTGAAAATATATTAACGAGTCATCTAATCTTGTGCTTGATTACAATATCTCTCATTTTCTTAAGTAGCATTAACACTTATTAGAATAAAGCGATTTTTTTATGTTGGTCATCACTTCAACTGCCCCTTATCAGTTACCACGCAAATAGCCTGCAGCCTTGTTCGTGATACGTATGGTTAGATTTTGCGTACTGGCATGCTAGTAATGCTCCTAGCTTATTTTCGAATGGTGGCAGCTAAGTTAGATATTAATGAATAGTGCTGTTCTGACCAGCATTAACTTGCACTTAAGTTGGCATTCATTTGTTTAGAAATGTTAAGATGTGCTGTACGCTAGCGTGGTTACGTTTGGCCCACTTGTGCTTTAAATGACCTGTAAAATACAAGTCCTTTTAAATCACTCATGCCATCACAGACACATCTAAAGCGAACCTTAAACATACTGTAAATTAATTTTACATACCTAACATAAAATGGAGTGTATATTTGAAATATTCAATAGCGAAGTCATATATTTTATGTTTTGTCGCTTCATATATAGTCAAAAAAAGTTAACATAACGTTATGCAGTACTAGTGGTATAAAAAAAACTGAACCCGCTGCTGCTTTCAGAAAAAGATATGCACCGCATGTTGCACCTGAATCATTGCCGTTAATAATAAAAACAAATATTACCTATTGTGACAAGTTTAAGTCCATATTATGACTTAAAATGTCCTTTTCATTTTGTATTAGGTCTATATTATATTACTTAACAACAAGCTCAATAGATTTCTCAGGAAATTCAACATATCTCATTATTTCATTAGATGCTGCACCAAGCACCTTATTTCAAATCTTAATAGAAGCGTTATTAGTTATTTAACCGCGCATTTGTTACTAAAACCTTGTATACCTAATGTGGCCATTATACGTAAGTTTAACTTATAGTAAATGCGCTTTAAGTAAAACATAAATCATGATACATAAGTAATAATTAGTTTTAAAGGGAGTACCTTACATTTTCCTTATGATATATTTTAATTATTCTTAAGTATTATGTGTACCGTCTTATAAAAATATAAATAATATTTGATTAAGCGATAGACATAAAAGTAAAAGTATTTTAAGATGATATTAATATAAAGAGCATCTTAATGTTACAGATATTAAGGAGAGTGGGACATTGTATAAAAATAATATAATCTGTCGATAATATATACTTAGTACGTCTTACAATATAAAATAACTTATATTGCACATTCATAAACTGACAACATGGAAATAAGTAGATGTTATAGAAATCTAATGGCACAGACGTAAGAATGTAATAGGTGGGCAAGCAATAAATATTTAAAAAAATATAGTATTTGCTTAGAAATTTACATTTTTGTAGGAAGACTATTTTCACACATATAACTATGAGCCCTCATTTACATTATATAAAAATATTGGAATTAATATAATAACATAACTGAACACTAAATAAACAATATCAATTGTTTCAAATAAATAATAAATTGCATTTCAAAAATTAAAATATTGTGTTTTAATAGGCATGTTGATATTGTTGACTGCTTATTTATAAATGGTCGGAATAATAAATGCCTATCGATCACTTATAATCGATAACTCTCAGAACTCAAAACCTAATGAGGGCCTTTTAATTATTCATTCGACCGTAATACTCAAAAATATTGAACGTAAAGACGGAATGTCTTGATGATTCTGTTCTGACATTCTGTTTCTGACATCATCAACTACTACATAAAAGCACTTCCATCAAACACGACAGCATTACATCATCGTATTTAAAAGCATTCACTAAAAGCTTTAATGACGTTATACAAAATAGTTATGTCTAAAATAAAGACTTCATATTCTTTCGCAGTAGTAAAATACAATATGTCGATATTCTTATAATTGAAAAGGTTTGTTCGTATACCTGGCGGTTTAGAGTTGCGTCGGTGGGAATCGTCTTTGGGGCTTGTTGCGGCGCTGTGCCAATGTCGACTGCGACACCGGGCCCAACACTTGCGGGGTCAGCGGGGACGATGTTAAAGCCTTTAAAATATCATATTAATAACATATTTAGTATATGAGATACTATATATATCGCCATTTTCAATGCAAGATCCCAATCGCTTTGTTCAATCCGCCGCAGAAATGGACCAATCAGAACAACGTTTTTTTTTTACATGTTTACAAATTACATTTTGATTGGTTCATTCCCGGGATCGGATTGAAGATTAAGATTAGGATCGTAAACAGCCTTTAATGCTTTATATATACACTTTAAAAGGCAAAATATTTTATGTATGTCCGACTGTTGTATGTGTAGTAAAAATGACATTGATTAAACAATTTCATCATTCTTGTTTTTCTCGGGCTAGGATTGGAGTATGCGTTTGGCGTAGATATCGTTTTTTAGTCGTAGGTCCTCAAATTTATTTCGCTCACTTTGAGAATCAATTACTCTTTAGCATCTTTAAGTTAAAATAATCAATTTGCCTCAGTAATGAAAGTCCCCAGCGACCACAAGTGTGCGTTTGAGGAACCCAAATTGAATAGTACCTGGAAGGTGAGATCGACGGCGCGTCTCAGGTCGGCGGGAGGCGGCGGCGGGTCGGCGTCGTGTTGCGGGGCGGCGGCGGCGGCGGCGGGGGGGGGGGCTCGGGCGCCGTGAGCCAGGGCTCGGCCACCAGCTCGGCGGCGCGCGGGCGCAGCGCGGGCTCGAGCTGCAGCATGCGCCGCACGCAGGCGCGCGCGCCCGCCGACACGCCGCGCCACACGCCGCTCGACAGCTCCACCTGGCGCACGCTCATACATACTGACGCGCATCAACTCCCTACATTTACTGATAATAATAGCCCTGTGTTTTATACTGTCCCACTGTTAGGCATGGGCCTTCTCTACTAAGTAAGTTTCAGATCTTAGTCCTCCACACTGGCCTAGTACTGGTTAGCAGACCTCACACATCTTCGATTTTTTTTCTTACATGACTTTACTGCATTCAATAGTGGTTTTTTTTCACATCCCGAGAAATATTATCAAATTACTAAGAAGATTATAAAGATAAACTGCTTACATAGGATATCAAAGTATATATAAAATTTGAAACATCTTAATATGTCAGAATTTATGTGACGTAAAACCCAACAATAATATTCAAATGGCACAAACATTTTATATAAACCACATAATTTAGATTAGACACCTAATTCTATCTTATTTAAATTTATCATACGACGCCTGATTAAATTTAATAGCAAAGTTATAATTAATAAAAAAAATGGTGGTGGTCTGGCCTTGACACTATTAAACTAACCATTGCAATTCACTATTATATATATTGTTATATTATAGCAAGGATATTTTACAATAACAACCTACCTTTCCAGATTCAATTCTAGCTAAAATTGCTTCAGGCGTGTCGTCACCTGTGGACGCGAATGGAGTTCTACCAGATAGCATTATGTATGCTAATACACCTGCAAAAGGTAACGAATCTTTAAATAATGAATAGCCGGAAAATAACTTGAGCACACTACCGCATGGCGAGATTTTTGACACATAGTGTGCTCAAGTTGTTTGTCAGCTGTTATAGCAAATGAAATGTTATCATTGTAAGTGTCATAATTTATTGAAGGTCTTAATAATCAGTAATTTTAAAATTATATATATTCCACACCCTAAAAAAGAAAAAATATCTAGTAGTTCCAATATCTATTGTGTTATGTGGAATATATTTTTTTTGTCTATCCGTACCTAAACTCCATATATCACAGGCGGCGTCATATCCTGCCCGTTTCAGCACCTCGGGCGCCACAAAGTTGGCAGTGTAGCACGGAGTCATCAGCAACCCGTTTTCTGCGCGGAGTTGTTTCGCCAGACCAAAGTCTACTAAACGAATATCTTCGGGCCGCTTTTCAGCCGTGGCGAATAAAATGTTTGACGGCTTTATGTCCCTGTAATAAGGTTTAATTTGCTTAATTTGGAGAAATCATTAGTAATATGGGCTCTGATGGCTCTCTTGCTACATACTCAAAACATAAATAGGTCTATTATATTAGAAATACTACATCAATGTATATTATCTAAAACTGACGCGTACAACAGTCATATGTTGTGTGTGTCTATGAATAAACCTATGTCAGTACTGGTGGTAGGTCTCTCATATGTGAGAGTCTGCCTGGGTAGGTACCACCGCAATGTCTATTTCTGCCACCAAGCAGCAGTGTGTAGTCGCTGTTGTGTTCCGGTTTGATGGACATTGTAGCCAGTGTAACTACTGGACATAAGACTTAACACCTCACGTCTCAGTATGGCGAGCGCAGTGGAATACCAAACAATATTTTATAATTCAAGGTGTTGGATGGTGTTTCTATTGTTTATGGGCGGTCATATCGCTTACCATCGGGCGAACGGAAAGCTCGTCCCGTCATTCAAAGCAATAAAAAAGTTGCCATTTTTTTATCTTGGTTTTAATTTAGGGGTTTTTATCTTAAGAGTGATGACAACCCCTTCATAATTTGTTACAATGTAAAAACATAATTTAATAAAATAGCAGCCTTAACATTAGATTGGTACTAATAAATAAGTTGATTCACTGCTGAACAATTGTTAATGAATTACAAAATTTTCTAGCGATCTCTGATTTCGGCTTAGGTAAAATACTTTGAATCAGACCTCACAGTCGCCATGACAACGCAATCAACATAAAAAATACAGTACGATGTTTTGTTTTCATCTATACATCAGTTCCTTCAGATATAACAATATGAAAAAGAAATTAACATATCATATAAAATTGTATGGATGTGAGTACTGTGAATGTGTCAGTTTTATGTAACCGACCTAAATTCTGCGAGATCTACTATACAATAAATTATGAATAATTTGCTGACGTTATTTAAATGTTAATAAATACAGTTAATTTATATTTTATGTTTATGACTATTCGTCACTTTATTAAGGCGATACCTCAAGGTCCATTTTCATACATTTTGTTTCGGCTTTAATCTGGGTAACTAAACAAGTATTGGCAAGTAAAGAATTTAAATTCACGTCTAGTTAGTGATTAGTTCTCGCAGTTGAAAGAAAATGTTTATAATTATTAATCATATTTCGGCCCTTTAAAATTTAATGCGAGAACTAATCACTAACTAGACGTGAATTTAAATTCTTTACTTGCCAATACTTGTTTAGTTACCCAGATTAAAGCCGAAACAAAATGTATGAAAATGGACCTTGAGGTATCGCCTTAAACCCTTAATGACCATTGATAGGACTAAAAATAACGTGAACTATGTGAATTACTTTTTTTGTGTGACTAGTGGATGGGACATGCGAACTTAGCGAGGCGAAAGTCATCTTGGCATAGGCTAGCGGCTATTAGCACGCAAAATGTTACTCTAATACTACTGTAATAAAAGTAAATATAGTAAAAAAAAACTTTTATGCTGCATTTCTCCACAATAAGTGGTTAATGGCTGGTGCAGACTTTAAATCTAGCATTAAATAATTTACTAAATAAACGTCAACCTACTAATCAAGCAGCATTGATATCTAGTTGATTTACTCAGGAGATAGTGCGGACGAGTTATTTCTGAACTACAAACCTAGTAACAATTGAAGGGTAAAATTAAAACTGTAATTAAATATGTTGAACTATTTGCGACGCGATAGTAAAAGATACCTGTAGAGATCTATGGCTTCGCGAGCACAGTAATAAAATAACATGATTCTAATGCAACATGCGCCGGGCCTCCCTCGATTAAATTTAATTAAAAATAATCAGAGTAATCCGAATCAAATTATAGAGACCAAGCGTAAACGACACGTCGCATGCGAGGGAGCCATTAGCGGCGGACACGAACCTGTGCACGACGGTGTGCGTGTGCAGGTAGTGCACGGCGTGCAGGACGTTGCGCAGGATGGGCGCGGCCTCGTGCTCGGGCAGGCAGCGGCGCTGCGTGATGTGCTCCAGCAGCTCGCCGCCGCGGCACAGCTCCGTCACCGCCAGCATGCGCCCGCCCTCCGCGTACACGCCGCGCAGCGTGATGATGTGCGGGTGCTGACTGTACCTGACGGACCAACGTTTACCTTACTGCATATACATAATACCTACTTGACAAAACTTATATATGCGAAAGGTGAGAACTGTTTCTAACGCATTTATTTCCGTCCCATAATTGTCAACAAAACCGTAAACATATCACTCAATAATCAAAAATACTTCCTTGAGCCTAGAGCCTTTTTTGCGTTCATTCCGTATTGCATGCTAGATATATAACACATAACACGGTTGATATTATTCTATTCGAGTGCCTTTTATTGTTGAAGGTTGGCTGTCAGCTTCTTGTGATCTTCATTGGCCAGGCGGAACTGGTGTTTAACGTGCATATTACCACGGTTGAATATTATGATTCCATTTCACATAGTAAATATTATGTAAATGAAAAAGATATTTCTTACTTTTGGTAATGATAATCTGAGATACGTCGTCTATAGTGATATTAATATGTTTCATGAAATTGTTTTGAATTACCTGAGTAGAATTTCAATTTCTTCACGCGGATCATACTGCAACTTGTCCATGATTTTAACAGCATACTGTACTCTAGACGTCTTGTGTTCGCACAGACGAACTACTGAAAAGGATCCCGTCCCCAATTCCCCCATCAATCTGCAAAGATTTATAAAACTAGATAAATTCGAACTGAACCCCGTATTTTTATAACATAAGCGGCCGGCGAGTATGTGAGCCATTTATAACCATCCACAATATTAGAAAAATCAATTATGTGTTGCCGCCCTTATTCTGGTTAAAATAAAAAATACCACCCAGATTCCAACTAAAGATGATTTTAAACCTATATACAAAGGTAATTAAATCCAAAAGAATATAATTTGACCAAGCAATCCACTAACCTGTATTCGTCGAAGAAATTGTTTCTATTAACGAAGCCAGACCAAAAGTCTTCAGTGGACGTTTTGTTATTCTGCGCAACATGATTTTGATTTTGAGTTTGGTTTGTGACGGTTTTGTTATCATCTTCTTGGAGCAAACACGGTGCGACGAAACTGAAACCCCTGCAACAAAACGATGTACGAGTATAATTAAATTAATTCCAGTTAATGTATCATTTCGCTACCGGCGCTCCTCTCAAGAGAACATGAGCAAGGATATAATTCCAGTTCAAACAATATGGACTCTACCACGATAAACTTCTTATACGACGTATTGTTATACAATATTCTATAAAAATACGAAGTAAGTATACTTAGATAAATATGTAGTACCTTTTCTAAATATAAACCTGTTTGAATTTATTCATCTCTTCAAATATAATAAGCATTATTGAAAAGAGGGCAAAGCGTATTTATGTTTAGTTTTTTCCTTCGCCGAAACTAATATAATACTGTACGGGTTTTGGTGTCTGTACAAGGATTTACGTTTGGTTCGTAAATGTACAAGACTAAAGTCCGGGTAAAATATGGTTTATTTACTCTAAATAGGGTATTTTAGTGTATGTGAGAAAAAATCCAAAAATACGTAAATAAGATAGTTTAATCAAAAAGTCATCGGAAAATAGTAATATATAATAAATTGTAAATTCAATTCAAAGTTTTGACTTTTTTTTATCTGTTTTACAAATATGCGAAACAGGTGCCGCCATGATATGACGTCATCAAGGCAGTAAACTGCTTGAAGTGGCAATACGCGTTCACTATTTTTAAATTATCTATATATATAAAAATGAATTGCTGTTCGTTAGTCTCGCTAAAACTCGAGAACGGCTGAACGGATTTATCTTATCTTGGTCTTGAATTATTCGTGGAGGTCTAGGGAAGGTTTAAAAGGTGAGAAAAATTCGAATAATTGCCGGGAAAATCCTCAAAACAGCATTTTTCTATTTCCCATACAAACGTTTTCTAAATAAAATGGAGAGTCAATTTGTAATTTATTACCGCTGCATAAAGTTCAAATTCGCGTGCGCGTTGGAGGATCTAATATCGCGTTCTGAAACTCAACAAAAGTGAAAGTGAATCGCGAATGCGACAAAATTGCATAGTCTCAAAATACATAGTACATAAATAGTGGTCGGCTTCGAGAAACTCAATTTTAGCTAACTTCAGTTGTTAATATAATATATAACTCAAAGGTGACTGACAGTGATATATCAAGGAACAGCCCAAACCATTGGACGGATCGGGCTAAGACTTTACATGCATAAAGCTACTATGACGTAGGCATCCCCTAAGAAAGGATTTTGATAAATTCTACCCTTAAGGGGATAAAATAGGGGATGAAAGTTTGTATAAATGTTCTTAGATTTTCGACTGATTGAACTGAAATTATAGATTGGGGATAAAATTAGTTTGAACCTATAAGTACCGGGAAAATATGTAGCAAGACTTTTATCAAACAGTGGAATTTTATCCTGGAAAACACCTTCACGCGGGCGAAGCCGCGAGCAAAAGCTAGTCAAAATATACAAATTGTTCGGTTGTCACTTGATGTTTACTGTCGAGATGACGTCAGCAACGTAGCCTCTAGCGTTTTCGTTTGTTTACGCGGGAAAATTTAAAATGTAATATTTAAATGTATTTTAATGGTACTTATTCATTGACTATTTTTTTTTATAAAATTTCTAGTGGTATTTTATCACTTTAAGATTAATTTGAGACACTTTTCAAAAAAGAGTGTAATACCCTATTAGTCTAAATGGTAAAATGGTAACGGTTATGCTAATGACAATGAGAACAGATGTAGGTTGCTTCAACCGTACAAATATAGTACATGGACTTATTTTATTTCAAAAGGTATATTTACTATGTACTAATGCATAAAGTAGTGTTATATTAAAAATGTTGAAAACTTGTCGAAAGGTACATAACGTGTATTACTCATCCCATGAACAAGTGGAGCAGGAAAAATTATTCATAAAACTTGTTTATATACTTTTTTTCCAATAAGATAACTGTATAATTTTGTCCGATATTATCCTATAGGATACTATAGTATGCAATGCAAAATGCACCTGTGATTCCATCCTTATCCGGTCTTTATGTATATTTATAGAAGTCTCTGCACGATAAAATTCACTTTCGTTCTTATCACCGTTATCATAACAAAATTGTAGCGATATCTTACATAACGTAGCGGAAAAATGTACCGTTTCAGCGATTATGAAACATGCACGCGCCGTAGGAGTATTAGATAAAAACTGAGATTTGTTGTGTTTTTTTTACTTTTTAATTCGGTTTTATGAAAACGCCCTTAAATTCGAATTTCTAGCTGTAGAAACGAATTATTATTTCTATTTGGGTTTTTAACTTCTTTACCATTATATTCTTTTTACCGATTGTTTTGTTTACTTTAGTGTTGCGTTACACAACAGTGAAACCTGTATCGAAAACCGTACAACCATTTCAGCTTTATGCGCGACCAATTGAACAGACCGATACTTGATTGTAAATACGTTTAGTTCCGTACACATTGATAAATGATTTATCTGTAACGTAATAATCCACAATCTTACCTAAACAGCTCATGGGCGTTCGCCGATGCAGGCACTCCCGGCGAGTCCCTGGGCGTGCGACAGGTGAACTCCGAATCGAAATAAAACGCATCGTCCGCCCTCGACACCGCCGGCCTGAACGGCGGTATTACCTGCAACAATACGATCAATCTATACCCGTATTCAGAGCAAGTAGGGTTGGGCGCTGTTTGACGCATGTGAATTCAATTACCGCTGACCTTTCGTCAGTATGTGACGTTGTAGTAAAACTAACTTTAGCAGAGACGCAGTTAGATTCTTCTCAGATGACTCATCGACCCTTAGACGACCACACGTGGCGTTGGCATGTAAATTGTTTGAACAACTTGTTTAATATAAACACCTGTGACTTGGCCGTGAGGAGTCAAATCTCGCACAAATTGCAGTTTAATACTCATGGAATGAGTTCATGCCTTCTATCTATATATATTATATAAGAAGGGTTAGACAGAGGAGCAATTAGTGCACTCGCTCTACACCGACCTTATATCCTCGTGATATATGATAAGGGTCGAGCCCTATCGCCATATCGGGGCCACCAATTCCATTCCCGGACACTTCAACAGGGTTTTCAAAACGAAAAATTAACACAAACTTTATTTGTTAAATATGTAAATCGAGGCCTAGCAGATCACAAGAAAAGTACGCTGCCTTTAGAACATGATGAATTCAATGGAAACACTTACTAAACTTACCACAATTTGGAAAAATTTAAATACATTGGATAACTTATTACATTCATAAGTTATAATAGCCTTTAAAAAACCGTTCGAGACAAGATAGCGAAAAAATCCAGTGACACACCATCAACTAATTGGAAAAATAAATTCGCCCATATGGCGTGAATCTGGTATTGGTCAAGGCCATTCCTGTATTAACCGCGGAAGTATCATGGTATTGATTGATGATGATTGATTTTGATTTTTAAATATGTATGTTTAAAGATTTGTTAAAGCCATTCGGTTTGAGTAAAAAATTGTTTGATGCTAGAATAATTGCTTTAACCATTTGTGATGTTTTCGGAAACAGCTGAAATAGAATTACTAACCTTAGAGTCTTCTATAGTAGTCCAAGATCCGCAATCGAATATATATAGTGAGTAGTGACTTAACCCATCATTCAAAACAATGAAAATACATACCTCTTTCTTATAAAGTCCTTCCCAGTCTATACTTGCGAAGAATTCGTGATTTTTTATATCTTCAATGCCATTGGGACCGGCGCCCAATCTGCAACAAGTGGACCAATTAACATTATCGTCATAACGTATTTGTACATAACTCGGTATCAATGAACCGTAAAATCGGGCTAAAATTTCTACTGATTGCCGGTTATAATGAAACTTTTTAACTGAAGTAATAAAACCATTTTAATTGCTCTATTAATTGGCAACGTTTTCATTATAATTTTAATATGGATTTTATGTAAATGAACTTCATTTTATTTAAAACACGTTATCATAACAACTCACCTATTTTGTGGGTTTCTTTTAAATAAAGCTCGTAATAACGATTGCGCCTCTTCACTGAGATTGGATGGCATACCTAATTTAGCCTTCAATATTTGCGTCATCGTCTCGTGTCTGGTCGCTCCGTGAAAAGGCAAATTGCCCGTTAGCATTTCAAACTAAAAATATTTTAGTCATAAGTAAAAATCACACTTTATAATTTTTATTATCATTTTTTAACGCAGGCTATGAACTACAAAAATAGATATATATCGAGAATTAATGGTATGCAAGCTAGCATTTATTCCAAATAATCGTGGAATATTACAATGTCAGAATATCTACTGAATATGCATCGATGGGTTCCCCAACTTAATAACCACAGTATTAATTTTTTATCGCTCTATAGCCAATAATCATTCTAGCAGCATCCTCTGAAATGGGTGTAGAGTACTATCACCCATGTTGCGGAAAGTATTTCTTAGTTTCTACGACTGGATGGTATAAAAAAAAAGAAGTTACGTTCATCCATTTAAAGTAATATATCTGGAAATGCTTCGTGCTCAATTCATTGTACAACACGGATGTACATTATTTTGTTTCATTGCATCTGTGCATGATAAAGATTTAAATTCGTGCAAATAATCGGTTTTCTCTTTATAACGGTATTATTCGCGAGTGCAGTAACACGTACAGAATACTAAGAATTGCAGATTGGATTAGATGGTCGCATAAAAAACGATATCGAGAGAAAATTTTGCGCCACATTTACGTCTCTATTGCGCCGTTCGCTGTGATTTATCACCAAAATGCGAACCGAATACTCGTGATTATTTATACACCTATGCTGAACAAGCACCGCGTACTACTGTGTTCATAACAAAGTATTTCTGGAGGCATACATAAAATATTGTAATACTTGATACTAATTTAGACCGTGGCCGCAGGATATGCAGCAGTAGGACCTTTCTTACTAATGCTGGTGTGATGTAAATACGACTAACTGTGTGTCGTCTTTTAATGTTGATAACCCAATTCTAGTTAGGACTTGCAAATGCACTTGTATCTCAAATGTCGTCCTTGTCTATGTATTCCTTGGTCAAGAAAGTGGCTTCTACGTCCATTGACGCTGTTCTAGCAGCCTTCTTGCAAAAGGCATCTATCTAATTCGAAACATTTTGTTGAACCATACAGCTATAAATCGATATAATTTATCTAATAGTTTTTGGACGTCACATATAAAGGCAGTGTTTCAAACAAAGAGACAATAAAAAATTAATATGACGTGCCTTTGTGAATTCATTGCACATACACATCATGTATTGTTAAAATGCATCATAATATATTACCCACTTAATTTATTTTCTTACCATCAGCACTCCAAAAGACCACCAGTCTGCTGCGAAAGTATGACCTCTTCTGTTCACAACTTCAGGCGCCATGTATTCTACTGTTCCACAAAAACTGTAAGCTTTGTCACTACTGGGAGGCAGTTTAGACAAACCGAAATCTGTGAGCGCAATATGACCGTCCGCGTCTAATAAAATATTTTCGGGTTTTAGATCCCTGTATATAATTCCCAATTTGTGTACATGTTCTAAAGCTAATGCTAGCTCAGCTAGATAAAATTTGACATCTTCTTCAGTGAACATCACCTATGAAAGAAATATTATATTATCAAGTATCATATTAGCTACATGAAGCAGTAAACATGCTATCCAACTATAATTAATATATTCTATGTGTTTACAAATTTGTTCTTATATCTTTCACTTATCAGTTATTACTATTTACCTCTTTACTCAGACGTGAAAATAAATCACCGCCTCGCAGGAAATCCAGTATAAGATACAGTTTACCAGCAGTTTGAAATGCATAATGTAATTTTACAATAAATGGATGGCCCATTTCTACTAAAATATTCCTTTCCATTTTAGTACGCTCTCTGTCTCTCACTTTTAATGTTGCTTTTTTAAGTACCTAAAATAAAAAGAAAATTCTAATAATATGTAATTACATAATAAATAAATATATTAACAAAACTTTCTTTTTATATGATTAGAAGTTTTATGTTTTATTTTATATAGTAACATACTGATTATTTACCATAGAACTAAAAAAATACCATTAAAATATAATATTATGGATTGAAATTGTTTATACTTTATTGTATGTTTTTTCATTTCGGTATAAATCTGCATTGTTTTAATGAATCTAGGAATTTTCATTATAAACGATTTGAACTGAACTTAAAAATAATATTTAATTGTCATAATATATTAAGCCAAGTCATTTATAGCTAATGAATATTTATAATATCATTATACTTAAAACATTCATTTATTATTCCATAAATCAAAAGCAAACAGTTGGGTAATCATACTTTACCTTACCCTAAGGTATCCTAAGGTAAAGTAGTAATAGTAGTATAGTGTGTAAAAAATGTAATATTACAGTTACCTTCATTGCATAAAGAGTTCCCGCATCAGCACCAACTACTTTACGAACTAAGAAAACTTTTCCAAAGGAACCTTCACCAAGGACTTTGAGCAATTCAAATTGTGACGGATCTGCTTTTTCATGGCCTTCTTTAACAACATCTTGGATTTCCACTTCTCTTTCATAGTTGATTTCTAGATGAGTGTCCAAACTCTCTGTGGTGGAAGCTTGACGAGACTCTGCTGAGTTTTCAACCACAATTGGAAGACTGTTTGTAGCCACAGTAGATGTACCATGCTATAAACAAATTACTAGTGTGTTATAGAGTAAAACTACTAATTATTATGTACAATAGTGTGTTGTGAGTTCATATCTATACTATTATATAAAGCTGAAGAGTTTGTTTGTTTGAACGCGCTAATCTCAGGAACTACCAGTCTAAACTGAAAAATTCTTTTTGCGTTAGATAGCCCTTTGTTCGTTGAGTGCTATAGGCTATATATCATAACGCTATACCCAATAGGAGCGGAGCAGTAATGGCTAATCTCAGGAACTACCGGTCCAAACGGAAAATTTTTTTTTGCGTTGGATAGTCCTTTGTTCGTGGAGTACTATAGGCTATATATCATCACGCTATACCCAATAGGAGCGGAGCAGTAATGGCTAATCTCAGGAACTACCGGTCCAAACTGAAAAATTCTTTTTGCGTTGGATAGCCCTTTATTCGTGGATTGCTATAGGCGATAGCCTAGTTGGGTGTGGAACGGACTGCCGAGACGAATGTCCGCAGGTTCAAATCCCCAAGGGCACAAACCTCTGACTTTTCTAAAAAAAGCATGTGTGTATTCTTTGTGAATTTATCGTTCGCTTTAACGGTGAAGGAAAACATCGTGAGGAAACCTGCACATCTGAGAAGTTCTCTATTCGAATTTCGAAGGTGTGTGAAGTCTACCAATCCGCACTAGGTCAGCGTGGTGGACTAAGGCCTAATCCCTCTCAGTAGTAGAGGAGGCCCGTGCTCAGCAGTGGGCAAGTATATAATACAGGGCTGATATTATTATAGGCTATATATCATCACGCTATGGCCAATTGGAGCGGAGCAGTAATGAAACATGTTGCAAAAACAGAGAAAAATATTAGTTTTGAGAGCTTCCGTTGCGTGCGCTGTGTAAACGGTTAAAGTTATGCAACAATGATGTATGACGGGATTGTTCCTCTTAAAAAGTTCTAAAAGATATATTATAAAACAAAGTCCCCCGCTGCATCTGTCTGCCTGAACGTGTTAAACTCAAAAACTACCCAACGTATTAAGATGAAATTTGGTATGGAGACAGTTTGAGACCCTGGGAAGAACATAGGCACCCGGGAAACTACTACTTTTATAACGGAAAACTTTTGCCTGAAAAACTTTATAACGCGGGCGGAGCCGCGGGCATTATTTATATAAAGGGTGTTGCAAAAAACCGGAATCCATTATAATACTTAACGCTAACATAAAATAAGGATGAATTGAAACAAATTGGTAAAATCAATATCAGCCCTGTATTATATACTGTCCCACTGCTGGGCACGGGCCTCCTCTACTACTGAGAGGGATGAGGCCTTAGTCCACCACGCTTTCCTAGTGCGGATTGGTAGACTTCACACACCTTCGAAATTCCTTTAGAGAATTTCTCAGATGTGCAGGTTTCCTCACAATGTTTTCCTTCACCGTTAAAGCGAACGATAATTCACAAAGAATACACATATGATTTTAGAAAAGTCAGAGGTGTGTGCCCTTGGGATTTGAACCTGCGGAAATTCGTCTTTGCAGTCCTTTCCACCCCCAACTAGGCTATTGCCATATATAAATTGGTAAAATTAGAAAAGGAAAATGATATTTTTTATTGATAACTAGCTAACTCGACAGATGTTATTCTACCTTAGCTATGAATATTTAATACAAACTGCAGCTTTTCTTATACTTTCCACTACAAACCATTTTGCGAACTAAAATAATATTTCACAATTCACTTTCATCAAGTGCAAAGTTAATATTTTCCAAATTTTTCTTTCCATTAGAACATTCCACAAAGTGTTAGAAAACTAACAAAAAAAGTATGAAATTGTTATTCTCAAATTATGGTGTGGAAATGTGAATTCATTTATATCATATGTTTCAAATGATGACTGTAAAATACTAATAATATTTGTAAGAATACCATGTCAACATATTATACCATTAAATGTAAAGACAATAGTGAATATTTAACAGTAAATAACAAAATATTTATATTTTATACAATTCAGAAATTCAATTCATCAGACATTACAGAGCTAATGCATTTGTCAGGTTTAGTGATAAGTAAACAATAAAACACTGTAATGCATTACTGTTGATAAACTCATTTTGCAACAACCTGTATATTATGTATATAAATAATTAAACAATTAATATATAATATTATGAATTAAAAATATTGCATGTTTATATAAAACATATTTACCTGAAGCATAATATTATCAAATACACCCGTAGTTTTCAATATGAATATACCATAAATACCTAAGTATGATAAAACAAAGTCTGGTCAACAAAACCTATCATATATCATGATAGCAACAGAAGTGTAACATAAGCACTGACAATAATTATTACACATAAATTAATTTCTGCTCATTGAGTCATATGCATATCAAAGTTCAATAGTTATTTACAAATTGGGATTGTAGATATTGTATTACAGAATAACAACAAATTAATAATTAAAGGAGAAAATATAAAGTTAAAATTTGTGAACTCGAAAATGGATATATTAAATATAATATGCACAAAATTGGGTATAAAAAAAAGAGCGAGGCAAAGAGATGTAATCATTACTATGTTTAGAGTGAGGAAACAGATGAAGTATGAACCAATGAGCGCATAATAATTAATACAAGGAAAAACCCTTGGACATCAACGCAAACAAATCCTAAACATACCGTGTTATCTCCAACATTCTGCATTCGCCAGGGATCCGGGGTGTTCGCCAAAGGCATTGTGATCACTTTTTACACTTGCACTTCCAACATGAAATCTAATTAAATAAATTCAATTATATTTCTAAAATTAAATCGCCTTATTTTTCATTTCTCATTCATAAAACACGATACGTGGGTACAAGTAGGTACAAACTACGAGTATATAGATACTTACTTGATTTTTTTTTTTTTTTTTATTTATTTCTGTCCATGGATAATACTTAACTTGACAGATAACAGTGTTGCCAGGTGCCGGATATGTAATATCCCCGCGGCAGTGGCGCAGTGTGGGTTCTTGTCGTTCAAAGGCACCGGGCAAAAATAAAAACAAGCTATTACAAAAAATGAGTTCGCATGTGCCTTTCTAGTTGAATAGACCCGCCGATGACCCCTATTAGTCGCCTTTTACGACAGACAGAAGATACCATGGTGGAATTCTCAAAATGCCTCCAATCCACAGGGCGGCGCCCCACTGCCCCAACTATCCTACGCCACTGCCCTCCAGACAAAGGCAAGTATTCACAAACATTTTACAGTTACGGAGCAATGTTGAGATAAGAAGACAGTTTCGCAGTGCTTTCGGCATGACAGACTTCGCAATGCCTAACAACCACTTTACTTCAGTTGGCTGTCAGATTACAAACTTAATAGAAAGTGACTAGGTTTCGTAAGGCTCAATGGACACAAGTCCAGAGCCGTAATAAATAAAAAAAAAAAAAAAGTTTCATTTTTCATTGTGGAAAAACAAAGATCGAAGCTATTCAGCCTATTTGACAGACTGTAGACGACAGCCAATGTTGATGCAAAGAGTAGAACGCGTATACTAGAATTGCAACGAAAATATTTTTCTTTTTTTTTTGTACTATTTTTCAATTTCTTAACACATAATAAAAACGCAATAGTTTGTTTTTTTATGTACTGTCACTAAGCCGGATATACCCACACAGACCGGCCCCAGAACGCAAATAAATTGTTATTGGTGACTATAATTTTATAATATGCTTTATATAAATACGGTTTATGAACTCTTTGTATTCTTATGTTATTAATCACTGTCAATTATAGTTAAAAACCCTCAGAACATGCTTGTTCTTGTCTTGTTCTGAGTAAAAACCTTACCGTCTATTATGACAAGCCGGAACGGTGATGCGCACGCAGACTCATTCGGCGCAGTGCGATGTACTACAAATAGACTTTCAACATATTATTTATGTACAGGAGATGGATTTTTGCCTTAGAAACGGCTGGTGGACGCTGTCCATTACGCAGTGATCATATTATTATTATTTTTTAAATAATGCTCGTTGGTCACTTGAGTCCACTTGAGTGAGATCCGGTAATAATAAACCTAATCATTTACTTGTCAGTTGTCAAATAAATATTGATAAAGAACAAATAGTAAGTAATCATATTTGGACAAGTAAATAATCAAAGCTCTACGAGATTATATTATCTATCTATCTAAGAAAACATAATTTTAAATATTGCAGCCTTGTTTGCTACTTAGCCGCCATATCATTTTTAATACTATAACAGTTATTGCAACCTAAACCTAATGAGTAAATATGGAACGGATGAAAGTAGTTATAGAGGTAAATAAATAATATAGCTAATTAAAATATATAAGTATAATATCTAGTTACAATACCTACTTACAGCAATTTGCTTGACACGTCCCTTTAGTTCATAATAGATGTTGATGAGGCATTAGGCCATTAAATGCTAGAATTATTATATACCTAGTAACCGTTGGTAGGTTATTGTAACAGAAAATGGATGTCTATAACAGGCCATTGTCGGATTTATAATTAGAGAAATAATTCGGAAAGTCAGCCTCGCTTTTGCTGCCCCTACTTTAAAATATCGCGCGCTTAGGCCGCTTCCGCGTCTAGACCGCGGACTATAAGGCTTGTTAGCAAAGATTACACTGCAACGGCATTCAAACATGCTCCATTTTATTTTACTTCGTTTTATTTTTTAGAGCCTTATTCCACCTTTGATAAAGTCAACACAGACGACGTAACATCGAAAATAATAGGAGATTTCGGCAGGTGGCAATTTTGGATAAGTTTTATAATGACGTTGTTGAAGCTGCCAATCGCTTGGTATCAGTTGAATATAATATTTCTAGCGCCACCACAAAATTTTTGGTGCGCTAAACCAGCAATATTTGCGAAGTATTCTGAGGAAGAATGGAGAAAAATATGTTCACCAGTGCGTAAAATGCTAACATTATTTTTTTTAAATTCTTTTAAATGCCTTACTTTATCAGCTTAGCAACGGTCGACTTATACAAATACATCGGAATTTTGGGTGAGTACTAAGCGCTCAGAACCTTTGCAAATTAATGACCATGCTGAGGGCAACCCACTAACGGGTTACGAACCTCGGCTTAGGACGGCCACTGGGAGATGATGAGACATCAGCGATTAGGGATGAAACGTACTACACAAGCTGTCCATTACCGCATAATATCTATAAAATGAAACGGAACCCTCGTGTCGTGAGTGGAACTCGCACATGCACGCATAATTGGGTTTTTTAGGTTTCTAAAATATTTTTATTATTAAAATCTATAATATATACTTAATATGATACCATTAAGAACGATATGTACACTCTCCCTAGGATCTGATGCCCAAGAATGCTTCTAGGTTCGCTGACAATTGATTTTATTATTATTTTAAAACAATGAACCTTTATTTCATTTATTGCTAAATACCATTATAAAAAACATATCACTTCTCCGTACTTAAATAACACAAAATATATTTTATTAGTTCTATGAAGGCCTATGAAGGCATTACTTACCTACTTTGATTTAAATACTTAGGTAACATTTATATTTACTACCCTGAATATCACGGTACATGCATGAATAAATCCCTCCTAGACGAATTTCAGCCACGACGGCCAATGTTAACAAAAAATCAGCCAGGTACGCAATATATATTATTATAGTGTACACATGTGTGCCGCAATACAGATGTACTGTCTGTTCCTTCTCTCTCATAGTCCGGTGAGAAGGCAATCCGACATGACCAGTTAGATATCAGGACCAACGGCTTTACGTGCTTTCTGAGGCGGGGGAGTAACATAGATACAACTTCCTAACTGCGAGCTACGACTGAGTAATTTTTAAGATAGAAAAACCCAATCACAATTATTTTATTATAGTTAATGTATCTGTCTCCTGTATTCAGTATTTACAAATATATTTAATTATGAATTTAAGTATACCTGTTTCGGTGGCGTAGGTAGGTAGGTAGTATCTACATATGTTAATATGATTGTATTGCGTGCGCAGTGCGACATCGCCCTGAGGTTCCGGGTTCGAATCCCGGTTCGGCTGGAGTGATATTATATTTTCTGCTCATTATCAGCCCAGAATTTGGTATTTGTATCCGCTGTTCACATCCATAATGTTGTAATTTAAATTAAACATGATTAGTCTATTAACTGTTGGTGTGTCATTAAATAAATAAATGTGGCTGTAGGCGATCCCTATCACATCATGGAACCGATCACGTAGCACACTTGGCGAAATGTGAGTGTCCTTTACGTACCCCTTTCGGGGATAAAGGCGTGATGTCTGGGGCCTTATTCTCTAACCCGCACGTTATTTTGACACTGTGTAACAAGCACGTAACACAACCCATCATGTTTAGGACTATAGAAATTTGGCTTACAGAATACCATTCCACGCACATTTCTCGAAGATAACATGACACGGCCGCGTTACGCGTTTACACTATCATACAGAATAAGGGCCTTGTTGTATTTATAATTTCCAGAACATTGAAGAGCATCCATGTTTGATCTACGATCCCGATTTACTTTATGTGTCTACAGCAATGGACAGATCATTGATACCTCTGGTGGCTTGCCCTATGTTTGTATTTAATAAAACAACCTTTAGTCGCACCATTACATCGGACTGGGATTTGGTTTGCTCCAAACATTGGCTAACCCATGTGGGTAAAAACTCTTTTTCTTTTCAAACGAGCTGATATTGTGATTAAAACGCAATTATAAAAAAAACGCGTGTTGCATTAGCTCTCATGGTGTGTATAATATACATATATCTGGGTTTACATGATAGTTACATGGAAGTAGAGGTATAAGTTCAAGACTTCCAGGTCAGGCAAGGTATTTGTGTGAGTTTCGAGACTCAAAAGGCAATGGAGTTGCCAGGAATTGGAAGTTGTGTTTAATGTGACGGTAGCATATAATGGTAGCATCATCTAGCTAACTGAATTTCGTTGTAGACAAAACCTTTAGTAGGTAGGTACCCACCGTGCGGCCCTACCACACATAGAGATGTAAAACAACTTATATTTGACAGCAAATATATAAATATGTAGGTAATATTTGAAGCCCCATTGAGGTGAAATATTGTAGTAATAGCTAATTATATAATTTGCAGTTAAAGAGAATGGAACCATTATGTTAATTTACAGCTAACTCAATGCGTTATGATGTGGGGTATAGTAATCGGAGGAATAATATTCGGTGTCTTGGCAGACAAATATGGGCGAAGAACACCCCTGATGATTTCAGTATTGATTCAAGGTGTTGCCAGTTACGTTGCTAGTTTTATGCCCGACTATTGGTCGTTTTTAGCTGTGTGGTTCATTTTGGCTCTAGGGTCGGGTGGTGTTGGAATAATATCTTTCGTCATATGTATGGAAGTAAGTACTTATTCAGTGAATATTTAAATACCTACCTACTATAATCCCAGTTATCGACAGTGGTAAAGTGTAGTAAGGGTGGAAGGGATGACCCGCCCAGCAGCACTTTTAGGGGGGCGCCCAAATGACTAAAATATTTTTAAAAGTTTGGAACTTTAGACTTTAAAGTTAGCTGTTATTGAAAAGATCTACACAAACAGCGGCGTGATCGCAAAGTTCGTAAAGCAAGGAAGCGACACGTGTATAATATCAAAACATGTCGAACTAAAATATTTATAATAAAGAAGTCTGGGGCAGCTTTAAAACCTAAAGTAAAACATAATATACCAACTAATGAGTTAAGTGGCGGTCGTTACCGACGTAGGCACCTATCTCGTAGACCTTTTAGTGTAAATCGATACATTTTCTAGTTGAATTTTTCAAATGAAATTATCGTTGAAACGAAAAAAAAATAACCGCTTTATATATAATTTGAATAAAATGTACACTTGCCAAATTTTTCTTTTAGGTGGTCAGTGGTAAATATCGTACCACAGTTCCAGTTCTTTATCAGTTACCTTTTGGTCTTGGCAACGCTATTATGGCCGGTTTAGCGTATTGGCTCAGAGATTGGAGGAAACTAGAATTCACTTTGGCTACATTATCCTCGTTATTTATATTTTATTGGTTTTGGATACCAGAGTCACCTAGATGGCTTTTAGCAACAGGACAAATAGAAAAAGCAATGGGTAATTCTTTATTGATTAGTTATAATTCTTAACATGTATTATTTGGTTTGAAATAGTTTAGTTATGATATTATATTATACTATTATATGCACTTATTTAAATACAGCTAATGTTATTTTGATTCAGTTGCCCTGAAAGAAGCTGCACAGCAAAATGGAAAATGCTACACGATGAGACAGTTAAAGCAATTAATGCCAAAAGTTAAGTCCCAAAAACGTCGAGAACCTGGTTTTTTATCATTCTTCCGATCCAGAAATATGAGACTAAAAACTTTTCTTTTATCTATAAATTGGTTGGTAACTAAAAGTACCGAAAATTTACCTCAAATCGATTACAATTATATACAATTAAAACGACTTGTCGATTTTAGGTTTTTCACCGGTTTAGCCTTCTATACGTTTTCACAATACTTGGGTTCTATAGGAGGGGATATATTCGTCGCCGTATCATGGACCGGTATAATATCTACTTTAGGTGCAATAACATGCGTTTTCATCGTCACAAAGATGGGAAGAAAAACGACTGTTGGAATATATCAGTTAATTACAGCTATTTGTTTTATTATGTTGCTGGTGGTGCCCAAAGATTTATTTGCGAATAACTGGCCGAGGCTATTGTTTGCTGGAATTGGTTTTGCAGGAATGGCGGTAAGTCGATCGCGTGTTAAATTGAATAGTAGCGAGTGTTCTTTATACTGTTAAATAGATATTATTGATTTTACCTCTTGTATGAAAAGCGAAGTATATTTTATACTAGGTAGAATTGAAAGTTAGTTGTACTTCATATTTGTACGCAACCAAATAACATGACGAGCAATAAGCGAGTGACTGTGAACAGTAGGCACACCACCGAAACATCGAATTACATAGCACTCCATGCCATAAGAACCTGAACACAGTGGTGCTTCACAAAGTTATTTGGTGGCAGAATTATATTCAATTCTACACATGCTACTTTATCAAGTAGTGGGTACATTTACGTACTTCTCAATCTTTTTATATCTATATTTTGTTACCTGCCTAGACGCCTAGGATATGTGTATTAGCTATTGAAAATTGTTAAAATAATAAATCAAATTAAGCAATACTATTTCCTTTTCAGGGCTCTATACCCGCCCTGTACTTGTTTTCTGGAGAATTATTCCCAACATTAGGTAGAAATGTAGGAATCAGTGGTGTGACTACTTTTGCTCGAATTGCCTCAATGATTGCGCCTGCCGTTGTAAGTTTGGATAATGTTATTATAACAGATTTTCCTCTGATTTTATTAGCATTTACTTCTTTTGCCCAAATATTATTATTGTTACCCTTGCCGGAAACAAAAGATATGCCAATACCTGATACATTAGAACAAGCAGAACTGTTTTGATTAAAGTTACCAATATTTATCTCAAAATGCTTTGTTTATTGATACCCTAGTCACTTCTATAAGTGTTGGGTGTAGTATTAGTATTAAACACAAACTAAGATATTGTATTAACACGATGACTGCGGCAGCAAAACAACACATTTTTTACAAAATGAAATACCGCATTCGTATAGCCAACGACAGTAAAGCTCCTAAGACCCTGGCCAAACGGCCTTGAGCATTCGTTCCATACATTTTCAGAGCATGCCTTAAGGCTGGAATGTGCAGATTTACGTATATTTAAAAAAAAAACTGTTTTGGGTCTTTTTTTTATTTTAAACTAACAAAGTATTCCTTATACATTTTCTAGTTAATAGTATTTGATTGAAATTAAAATAATGTGTACTTTGGGAGATACACGAATTCAACAATTTCAGTGCCATTTTATTGTGAAATTAACATGGCACAGTATAGACATAAAAAGAAACTGAAACTACCAAAGTTATAACATATTGTAGAAATGTGATGTTTTTTTTGCTTCTAAAAATACGGTTAGGGCGCCGTTTTCCTGGGGGGAGCACCTTAAGTCTAAGAGTGTAAAAGTAAGCGCTACTTCAGTGTAGATCATACATATTGTGTGTGTATGCATCGGCTTCGCAAAACACACCGTACCTTTGTTATGGTGCTCATTGAAACACTGTAGATGTGTCGTGTGTGCGGTGTGGTCTCGCACCCTTGTAGTTTTCTTTTTAACACTGGGGTGTAATGTGGCTCTGGCGTCGCGCTCTTAGAAACTATAACAGGTGTTGGCCGCAATCAATGCATTGGGTGAACATACAGATATGATGTAATAATATACATATAACTACAGTATTCCTTGCTTGCGGCTATAAGGCCCACCGGTACAAAGTTAATTCAACTCAATATAGGTAGATATATATGACCAAAACTCGGTTATCGCTTCACATGCCGTACTAATAAGTATCCAAGTTTGCATATTAAGTTTATCTTCAATATTTAATCTTTCACCGTCAGTTATCGGTATACATGTTGCAAAAGGCATATTTATGCCGTATTATAATAAAAGTTAACATCTTACTCAGACATTAAAGAAAAAAATAGTTGTACGACGCATACAAAAATCTTTATTAAAACAACTTGAAATTCTATTCTTACATAATCTTTTCTTTTGAAAAGTATTAAGGTCTAGGTTCACTGACGCTTTTCTCTCAACTCATGCATATGATACTACTATGTACCTATAATACATATAGTTTCGATAGATATGCAGCCTCTGTAATCGATAACAACTAACATTGTGCATGAATTGAGACACCTCAAGACTTTAGAATGGTAACGTCCGTTTCTACATTCTAAGCTAAGTGACACAAATAATGTGACCAATGTAATGAAAAAGAAGACTCAAAAATATATTAAAAAAATGCATAAATGTTCCCGACATGTAATAGTATATTATTGCCTACAACTTACAAGCAAAAAGACAGCACGCACTCTATACATATAATATCAGTATATTGGTTTATTATAAAACTTGAGTGCAAAATTTTATGAATATGTATGCATATTTGTTTGTTGTGCTCGTGCATGCGAGATGCACACATTTCGTTAGCGTGCAAAGTAAAAAAAGTGCGCGATAAGTTGCAGACTGCAGTTGGTTGCAAAAACATACAACAAAATATATCCATTACATACTAAGGGTCTGTTTCACAACTTCCGAGTAAATGCTACTCGACACATAATTGTATAAGCCGATCAAACGCATTAGTCATTCGTAATCTATTTTCCCTAATAAATTGTAAAATAATTAGTGCAATCTACATTAGCCGTATTAATGTGAACAGTCAAATAAAATTTACTTGAAATTTGTGAAACAGGCTCAGAGTGATTTAATTTTATATCGTGTACATATTGTGAATAAATTAAGATATTATATTTTGTTTTTATTTGAAATATAAATAGAAATTGACCTTACATTTATTATTGGAGGTTACTACTACGCAAAACACGAAACTTATTGCTTATGCATAACAAAATAATATTTTATAGACATATTTAAAAGATTTTATAAATAGGTATCCAATTAAAATATGCAGGACTAGCAATCTAAAATTTGTGTCTTCTTTTAAAAAAAATATCATATCCTATTGTACTTTATAAAATGCATTGACATTAAATTGTACATTCAAAATATACTTATTTGGTGAAATTAATCAGATTTTTTATCAGATATATGTTTGTTAATATTTTCAATTCTGTGCAATAGGGTAGGATGAGAATGGTACCAAGCCGAATACAGCTTGTCATATATTGGGTAATCCAAGTTATCTTTACCTAGCTTCATTAAGGCTGATTTCAATTCATTTGCGTAAGACAGAGATACAGCAAAGTTATCAGCTTCAAATTCAAATTTCCTGGAGAGTGCTGTAGCGAAATAAGATAATATTGCATTGTAAGGTGCAAGAATCATTTGCAAGACAACTATCAAACCAATTATGATTGGTTCCTGGTTATCTGGGAAGCCAATAGAAGTGTAAAGCAGTGGGTATTTGAAAAGCAATCCAAACGCTGTAAACAGGAGCAATAAATTCAATTCTGTCAATGATATAGATTTATAAATGTGGCTCAGACTCCAATGTCCCAGTTCATGGGCTAATATTCCCAATATCTCATCTTCAGTACAGCCTGTAGTGAGCTTTTTATCTTCATCATATTTTTCAACTAGAGTGTCAAACAAGACAATCCTTTTAGCACCAAAAAGGCCACTAAAGTATGCATTGCTGTGAGCTGATCTTTTGGAGCCTTCTACAATAAAAACTTGGGAGAGGGGAAATTTCAATTTTGAAGCCAAGTTTTCAATACCTGTTCTAAGTGAACCCTCAGGCAGTGGCACAAATTTATCAAAGAGAGGGGCAATCACAGAAGGATAAATCATAAGAAGAATTAATGTAGCAACAGTGGTAAAGAGCCACAGCCAGACCACAAACATATTTCCACCTAGCATTATAATGTAGATAGATGCAGATATAATAGGCAGAGTGATTATCAGGCTCAAGAGCAAAGATTTTAGTTGATCTTTGATAAAGAACCAAACAGTCTGTTTGTTAAAGCCATGTTTTTCTTCCAGTACAAATACCCCATATATTGTGAAGGGCATATTAATGACAAAGTTGAACAATGTGACAAAAGTCATAAAAATGCAGCTAATTAGTATTTCTTGAGAGAGATCTATATTAAATGATTCAGCAATATCTTCACTTGTTTGCCAGGCAGTATAGATCCATCTCTTATAAAGGATTACTGATGTTAATGTGATACTCCAGAATTCCTTGATCATCCTAAACTTTGACTTGTCAATACCATACAAACGAGCTTTTCTGAATGTTTCTTCATTAAGCATTTCTTTGAGTTCCTCTGGAATTTCATTGTTTGTCTTGTAGATCTTCAACTGAAAATAAAATAAACACCAATCACTATAGTAAATATCATAACCTATTTCAAATAAATATCACAACTGAATGTTTTGATTATTAATTAATTAATTTCAAGGTAATAATCATGTTTCATTTCTAATTCTATTCTTCATACAGGCAATTAATATGTCCAGGCCAGATTAGAAAGTGCATATTATTGTAAGAACTGATTTGAGTTGCACAATAGCAGGTTAAGGTTACTTTTTTTATAAAACTACTTAGAAACCTCAGTCCTGTTTCTGGTAGTTGCAATTAGGACATTTCTCCGCCCCCACGTACCAATTAACGAATTTACTTTAAGGGTTTCCACTTTAATTTAAATTTTAAATTAAAAAAAAATCGGCGTGTGTGAAGGTGGGGGGACTCCCCTACCCTGCTCCCAATTCAGTCGGTTTGATTTAAGATATTTACCGCAAATTATTCAATCTCAATGAAGAACCTAATGTTTTAGTTAGCCGGCAAATATCTTGAACACTCCATCTATCCTTATACTAAGATGGATATGGATAAGTTTTTTTTCCAATAGGAAAGAATTGTTATTAACCGGTACATAGTTGTACACAAGGGATTTACTATAGTAACTATTACACGCATAAATACAATAAAAAAGGTAATATTACCTGTCGTAAAGATAGATATAGTTCCCATGAATATTCCAACCACGAGAATATAAGAATCAAAAATACAATTAGATCTGGATTTAGTTCTATCATGATGGTGCGTGCTGACAACTTTTACAGGCTGAAAATTATTATCTTTATCGCATCAAAAGCAGAAAATTATGCTGATGATTACTAAGTTATTATCGACGTTCGACACGTTAAATCACAGCGTTACACATTGACAATGACAGCTGACAGTCCAATATTTTTTTAAATGGTTTACAAAGAACCGGCTAAGGTCAGAGACCATACTGCCATATCATAAGTAAGTTATGTAAAATTTGCAAATCTTGGTTATTATGTTATTAGGGCCAATACAAACATTACTCGACGATTTTTATCACAAATTAGTAAAAATAATGTATAATAATAATAATTTGATTCGACACAAAGCCACCTTAGAAAATACGGACTCAAGACACTAGACGAATGTGTTCCCTTTTATAGTGGCAAATAATCAAATTAATTAAATTTTATTCACGTTTGAAAAACTCTTTGTATAAAGTACATTTAAATAGGTTTGAACTTTTTTCTACGTACTATAATGATATTTTAAAGCTTTGGATCTATTATAATGGGCGAGGTAGAGCCGGCAGCACGTTGCTGCACAGTGCTCGCGCAGAAACTCTTTCCGCCGTGCCACACTGCACTCTACTGCAATCCATCTCTAAGAGATGCATTTTTATAGAAAATGTATAGGAAGTGAATTTTTGTGGTGTGAACCGAGTACCGACTGTGACCGACTCCGGCGAAGGGTGAAAAATTTCAAAAGGGAACCCGGCGAAATATTTTTTTCTATAATTAACATAATATAATACGCTGTTCACAATAAATTAAAATCAGTAAATTTATCTTAATCCTTAATAATTTCCGTCTAACATAAAAATTATGTCTAGTCTCTAAATTTACAAAATAATCATATGTTTTGAACATGGTACCTAAAAGAGTCCAACAAGAATTAATAACGCACAAACACTAATTATACATTCTAAATTATTAAAAATATTTCGCGCCAATAGCTCAACATGAAGCCGCAAATTCTCGGGTTACCCTGAAGTACACACACACGCACGCACACATGTATCTTTACGTCACTTCCAAAAGATTAGACAAAGACACCGCGCTACGTATGAAAGAGACAACAATATCGCGAGGGAAGCTATGCGCGGCCGGGTTCACTTCGAACACTATAAGGCGCGAGCACTGCGCGCGAGTTACGATTTAACGAATTAATATGAACAACAGATATCATTGAAGTATTGATTTAATTTAATAAATATAAGATGACTTGTTTGAATATACTATTTTTATTCTAGTTATATTGTTATGTTTGTCTTTTATTATTTTTAATTAATTTACAAAAGGTAACCCGGTAGGAATCGGCTTGTATGGACGCTTCGCCACTGCAATCCATTATTATGTACCTGATATTAAAATTTTGGCAATTACAATTAATTTGCCTAAGTTTAGGATGGGGTTAAAATCAATTTGGGCTATTTTGATTTGATTTACTTTACGAAGTAGGAATTTAGTTACTATTTTTTAAAGTCGATATTTTGCATTAGACTCGTGAATCGTGATTCGTTTCCGTGCAGAAAGCTGTTACCTCTACAATATAGTTAATAAAAACCCTGAGAATATTTAGCATATCCAACTAAACACTTACAACTAAAATTCTTATTATAAATAGAGAACACGAAAAACGTCTTAAATATGCAAAATCAATTTATGAATACAATTAATTAATAAATTACATTTGCAATTAGATAGGTAATAATTATGTTTGATTTTTTTTATTGAGTAAAAGAAAAGTCCCCAGTTACATATAAAGATGCTTTTTTGGTCAACAAAATGGCCCGCATTCCAATATTTTACTTATTTTATTTAAGTATATTTCATTTATTGCTCATTATCCTTATGATGAGAAATTATATTATAATATCGCATCATGAAGCGAAAATAGGCATCATCACATGATTTTAGCCAATAAATGCAACAATCGGCGAAAATTGCCAAAATATGTAATTTTATGCATGTAGTCCGGACCCATGGTTAATTACCCACGATATTGTCATTGGATTTCAGTTTTGAGTCCTTATCTTACTAGTATTCACACCCAGGACCGCACTCATGTGCCTGAAGATCAAAATAATCTATCGAACGTTCTTAAAACAAATTTCTATCGATGATAAAATATATTAATAATTATACGTAAAATTCAAATGAAGGTATTACCACCAGTCGCCTATGAATATCCTTTCAGAAATGTCTGTGGTAGCTTTAGTACACCTACAGTAGGTGCTGTTTTTGATAACATTTAAAAAGTATGGCAAAGAGCTTAATTTTTTAAATTTAAAAACATAAGTATAGTTTATTAAGCTAAAATCCTCATTTCTTTATTATTAAAATACTTGATTGATTTTTAGGTACGTTAGTTGTGGCGAATACATACTGTGCCCTCTTACATGCTATTTCAATTATCGGACACCCTGCTGATCTTACTGAGGTTTCTTCTCTATCCCATATTATTATAACTACATAAGTAATCGTATAGTATCGACTAGTATAAAAGAGCGATCTACGGCTTCAGCGACACATTCAGCCTCTGATCGCAATACAATTACTTACTTTCCAAGTTTTAAAAATAATTGAAAATGGGATTTTTATCTGGCAAGATTGTGTTCGTGTTTTCACTGCATTTACTATTTATTATTATAAATTCTGTAGCAGAAGAAATGTGCGAGACAGTTGCTAGTGAAATTCATGTGACCAAAGGTATAATATTTTTATTGAATGTATAACCCTTTTTTTCTGAAATTACTCAAAAAACAAGAGATCAGTAATTTATTGAAAAAGAGACATAATAACGATTTAGAGTAAAATACCGACTTAGGTGTTAAATATTAATCTACAGTTATGTAATGAATGTTATGTTTTACAGAGGAATTTGACGATATGGGCCGATTAATAAGATCGTGCAGTGGAGACGTAAGTGTTAACAAATGCGAAGGAATGTGCAATAGCCAAGTTCATCCTTCAATTTCTACGTCTACAGGGTTCCAAAAGGTAAACGCAAGTTGCATTTGCACATCAGAAACTTTTAGTTACGTGTAAACTTAAGATGTTGCTAACGACGGATATTAAAAATGTAATATAATTTCTAGGAGTGTTTTTGCTGCCGGGAAAACTTCTTGCGTGAACGATTGGTTACTCTTACTCACTGTTATGACCCTGACGGTATGCGATTAGAAGATGAAGACAACGCGATCATGGAGGTGAGGCTCCGTGAACCTGAAGAATGCAAATGCTCTAAATGTGGAGAATTTAGTAGATAAATAAATTATTGCACTTATATAATGACGTTGAATACAAGTATGATCATGAATTGCGAGAAAACGTTATTGATGTCTCAGGTGAAATTGAATATATAACAAATGGTCAAGAGCTTTTTAAATTGGTTAATAATATACATTAGTGGATATAACAAACGTTCAAATATAATACTATGGATTAGTACATTAAATCTAGCCTGTAAGTGAACAAAGGTGCATGTATTGTTTATAATTATTCTAGTTGTTGAAAATAAAGCAAATTTTATGAATCCAACTTTCAATTATTTTACCATAGATTAGCATACGTTCACACTAACCTATAATATATTTAAGATGTAAGTAGAGGGTGTAAATAATATTAAACCACCTTCCGCCTTCTAGTTATACCTAAGCTTACCCTGATGATGGATGATCATTTTGCTATTATATCCAGCACAAATTATTCTTACTCCAAATTGCTGGTGGCAGATAAACAAGCAAAATGTTTTGTATTGTAATTAATCGAGAACTTGTTGTGGTGGCAGTTCTCGTTACCCATAGATTTTAAATTCGAACGTGGATTCGCTTCCTACATGGGATAAAATTTTGTGATTCTTCTTACATTCTATATAAAGAAGTATCTACATACTTCCTACAAGTAGTTGTTTTTTATTTTGCATAGTAAAACAACATGCATTCTGTACCACATGATAAATTGTAGGTACTTAGGTCCAAAGATAATAAATATTATATAAATATATATTATACTGCTTTTGTTGATTTTCGCCAGAATCATAATATTATTAGTCTCACTTACCAGCTGAAACGTGAAGAGTATTTGTCCAAAAGAAACATTGTGGGGTTTATCATTATATGAGTACCTATTCATGTCGCTGTTTAGTCGGGCGATTGGTTTGTGACACTAGCTACTTACTTTATGAAATGGACCTGGAATGACGAGCCAAAGGAGACTGGTCATTACCTTACATTGCTTTGGTAGGTATATACTTTCGAACTTTCATAGCGTCCATCAGAATAAAGTAGCAAATAGAGAGATTAAAGTCTTATGATAAGATTTAGGTAGTTAGCGCCATTGGTTAGCGCGACAATAAAACATAATGAATTTAACATATTAACTTTAAATAAAGTACTCTGCTTACCATAAGGGATAGGTGCTACAATTTGCCATGCCCAAAATATAAAAAGATGATTTCACCTCACCTTTGAACAGAATCTCTAGCAGATGAATAAAGTCTTAAAGAAAAATGGAGCTCCTGTTGTCAATTAATCTGGCACTTTTTATTATACAAAACTTATATGTCATAAGTTGCGTTCGGGTAAGATCGGATGCGGGGTAAGATCGTATAACGAAAAAATACCACGAATCTATTGTTAGTTTTTAGTTTAAGCTATGTAGGCGTCTACACTGTCTCTTTTTGCCCCATCCTATATACCACAGTTGATGCTACGACCAAGAACAGGTGCGCTATGTGCATTGAAAAAAAAAGTGGATTTCGCTCTTAACATTTTGGAGATTTCTGTTTGATTTCGTGCTCCTTATCATACTAGCATTAGAAGCGTTATAAGAACGGAGTCCGAACTTACCCCGCGAAGGTCCGATCTTTTCTAAGGTCTTTAAATTTCTATACAGATATTATGATCTATTTTTAAGCTTACACAGAGAGAATTGGAAGATGATTAAATTATCACATAAAGTAGCATTAATAATTACCAGTTTCATGTATAAAATGTTGGTATCGCTTAAATATTTTATGAGAAAAAAAATATTTTCGAGACTCCTCGCAACACACCGAAAAACCGTCTGAAACTAGCCGAACGCACTCTATGAGGTGCTGTTGATTTTATTAAATAGCGGTAATCTTAAGTAAGATACAGACTTTTATTTCAATTGCGGTAGGTCTAAGACGCTGTTAATTTAACGCCAGCATTTGAAGATAATCGCTATTTAATAAATCCATATTAACATCTACTTAAAAGATATTTTAAGTCACTATCAATCTTACTTACAAAAATTTCGTAATACTATGCTTAGTTAAAAACAAATTTACTCGATTACATGTAAGTCAAAATCCGCCATCTTAGCTTTTAAGGTTTAAACTAGGAAATCGGTGATGTTTTTGACAACTATTTAAGCAATTCTTAACCACCTCTTAACGTTAAAATTAGTTTATAAATAAGACTGATTATGATGCATATTTTGACAGTCGACTTTTGTTTCTTAAACAAGGCCGGCTCAGCTGAGGGAAAACTCTTAAATAATGATTTGTTTATTAAAGTATGTACTTGAGATCCTACACAATGGCGCGATTTTCTTAATATTGTCCTAAGGTCTGGACACAAATAAGGAAAAAAAATATTGCCTCGTTGGCGTAGTTGTATTACGTTACGACTGTCATGCTGAAGTCTTAGATTTGATATTAGGTTGTAAAGTGATATGGGATTTTTCTACTCAGTATCAGCTCGGAGTAGGGAATTTATGCCTGATATGGCCATGGTCTCGTCTACAAGTCTACGCGTCTGTCTAACTCTTAGTGAATAAAAGAATACGTGTGTATATGTGTTTATGTTTAATAAGCTACTAAGGAAAGGATCGTGTTTAAAAAAGAAATAGCCGAAGCGTAAGAAATACAGCGTAAAAAATGAAACAAGTAATGAAATCCCACTAACGGTTTCAAAGTAGGTAAAGGGGATTGCCTAACTCTAAGGGCCGTATTAATAAATCAATCTCATTCTTATGTAAGATCCTAACTAGACATATATCTATTGAATTATTCAATAAACAAAGTTTTAGTTGCCATTTAAAAACTTCTTCTCAGCTGTAAAAATCCGTCTTATGTTGTGATTTAAGCCGGCGCCACACACAGACAAATATTTAAATAAAGACTTTGCCACACATTTGAACACAGTTAAGTACTATTATAATCGGTTCTTCTTCAAGCAACTCGATAACTTTGAACGCTTTGATGTGTGGTCGAAAAACCGATACCGAATGGCAAATACGCAAACATTTAAACAAACTTTGCACAAATACGCAAATACCCGTGCCACGCATGAGTTCAAACAAGTGTTCAAATATTTTTGCTATGTGTGGCGCCGGCATTAGGATATACTATGAAATATTTGTGTTATGTGTTTTTTAAGTAGCGAAGACCTTAAGATTCTGATTTTGCTTTAACAGCATCTCAAATTATATCACACTTCAGAGCGAAACTGAGTTGCATTTATTGATACGGCCCACAAAACAGAATACTTTCACTATTAAAGTTATTAAATTTATTAGGAATAGGGTCTAAACCTAAAATCATGGTAAAAAAATGTCTAACATGGTCTAATGTTCTTAAACGTTCGTGGAACTATTGCATTACATTAAATTCAAATAACAAGCAGTATCTTAGGTATTACCTACCTTACGAAAATTTCATTTGTACAATGGCCGCGAAAATGCTAAACCATATTAATACTAACTTGTTATTTTACCAAGATGTAGAACTCATAATGTTATGGCTTATAGATGAAAATAGGGGATAACCGTGCAGCAAAGCCATGAATGAAAACTGTATGGAATATGATCTTACAGGTTACAACACTAATACATATTTTTTTCTATTTGCCCTTTGTTGACTAAATAGATACATTACAGCAAATAAGAGATAAATTTATTTTCCAAAAAATTACTCTTCTTATAACAATTAGCAATGATGTCCACACTAGGCTATGCCTGTATCGTGGATGGATGGTTACGCTAAGCATAAATACAAATCGCAATCTTTTCATATTTATAATGTCTTCATAATATTATCTGGAATAACGATGCTCTGAACTTGGTCCTTCACTCAAAAACGGTGTCTTTAAGTAAAAATGAACTGCTAAAGGGTTATAGAATGTAGTACTTTAGATTGTCAATGAAAAAATGTTGTTCGACAAACCTGGATGTATTCCATGTCTCAATATCCACATATCTTATAAGCATGTTATAAGCAAATAAAATTCAGTTAAGAATATACGAGAGGCTTTAAGCCTAAATTACAATTTAACATCTTGTAACCACAGTACTAAACTACAATTACTGAATTCTCCTCAGCTTTTCTTTCCCTACTCATGGTGCTTGTAATTATCGCCCCGGGTTGTACTGTGTCCATTCATAGTTGAGTAGTAAGTACAGACACGACGCATTTTTTTTTATTAGACCGTCATAATGAAAGGATTTTACTGATTTCGGTTTTTACCTTCCGGGACACTACAAAAAATAATATCGTTTTTTGGTCTAAGTGACTGCCTCGGTGGCTTAGTTGTACTGCGTGTGCGGCATGGCAGCGCTCTGAGGTCCTGGGTTCGAGTCCCGGGTCAGGCAAAGTGATAACTGTTTTTTTCTGCTAAGTATCAGCCCGGAGTCTGGAATTTGTGCCCTATATGGCGATCGGCTCGTCCCTTATAACATCTTGAGAAGGAACACACTTGGTGGAAAGTGTGTGCCCTGGTTGCGCTTCTACATACCCCTTCGGGATAAATACATAATGTGTGTGTGTGTGTGGTCTAAGTCACATAAAGATAGTATAACCACTACGTTAAAGTGACACCGAGTATAGGCCACGGCCGTTGAGGGCTTGGGTTCGATTTCCAGGTCGTCCAATATTTTATAGCGGTATTCCCACACCGTAAAAAAGCCGATTTCACAGTTTTATTTATTATATTTATACTTTACCGATTTTACCTACGTCACGGTGGGCTAGGGCTGTGTGGGCCCATACCACACTTAGGCATTGTATAAAATGCTCAGGTAAGTAGGTATGGTGTGGAGTTAAATTAAATGCGCATTGAATTGAATATAGGATGATGATGAAGGCGAATATATTTTTTACATAGCCATTTTTACATAACCTAAGAAATGGGTAATTTACGAAGGTAAGTTATTTGAAAATCGACACTGCAGTCTTGTCGGTTATTTTTAGAGATCACTTGGATATCACCAAGTCGAAAATTATGTATTATGTTAATCAATAAATCAAAAATTTGACTTAATTGTAAATTGAATTTATTAATATTTGTGATTATTTTACCAGCAATATCGTATCGATTCAATGAACCATTAATCTTGTTGCACTGCGGGAAACTGTTGTCATCCCCTAGGAGACAAGTTTGCTAAATGATTTTTCATGTTCGATAACGGAGTTTCACTTTGGATACCTACCAAAAGGTTCCTTTATAAGACCGACGTTATTCCGAACTTTCATACAACAGCTTTACTCTTCACAGAGTGAAGAACTAAAAATATTATTGTGTTTTATTTAAAAGCAAAATGTACGCTTTAGATTTTCTCTTTATTGCCTTTGTGTATTTTGCTGCATGTCATATTCAAGAGAAACCAGTTAGAGCGCAAGAAGTGCAACTGCCACCAGGTAATTGCCAATACCTACAACTTAAGTGGTATAGAAGAAAGGGAGTTGCATACTGTGTAGATTCCGTACAAATCAATAAATGTAGACATTTGTTTAGGAGTTTCATTACCATATTAACTATCATGCAATTCGTCAAGGATTTGAGAACTAATGATTTTACATTTCTGACTTGTGGCACAACAACATCCATTAAGAACAAAAATACATATTGAAGCTCACCAGATTTCCAAATGTTTGTTGTTAAGATTGAATTTTATCTTGTATAGGTCTAGTGCCAATTTTTTTATTGTTACCAATGTCTACAGATCTTTCTTGATTAAGTTGTAACTTTTAATTGGTTTACCTGGTTATTCATTTTATTGTAATTCTTTTGGCAGGCCAAGAATGTCAGATGACCCCTGTAATACACATTTTGAAACATCGCGGATGTAAGCCGAAAGCCATTCCATCTTTTGCCTGTATTGGAAAATGTACCAGCTACGTACAGGTATTTTAATTTAAAAAATATTCAATTTCAATTGGAATAATTGATAGACTAATATATTTCTGAGGGTACCTATAATTGTCGCTTACCTAAATAATTCTGATAATATTAGTTAAATAAAATAATCCTTTTTTCAGTCACTCTTGATTAGACTGGAACAAGTTTTATGGATTTTAACACCGGTTTTAGGTACCTACATTCCAACGCGCATTAAGAATTCGTATAATTTTTATAAGTGAAAATTAAGTACATAAAAGTTATTTTCATTACAGGTCTCAGGTAGCAAAATTTGGCAAATGGAACGTACTTGCAACTGCTGCCAAGAAGCAGGTGAAAGAGAAGCCACAGTAGTGTTATACTGTCCTGATGCAAAAAATGAAGAAAGGAGATTTAGGAAGGTAGGAAACTTTTCAAGTCTAAGTACAATCATATGCATTCTATTGGTCAAGGTTGATGATATTGTCATATTAAACGAAACATAGCTACCTACATTATGGTAGTTAAAAAAAATAACGTTCTGCCAAAGAAAGTCGCGGGTAGACAAGTACGTAGGTAGAGTAGTTGGCAGATGGACATATTTGAAAAGAGAAGTTATAACATAACTTTCGATTTGATGTCTTTAGGACCCTTTACTAAAATATATAAAATAAAATGCTTTATTTATAACGGAGGCGAATATAGTTAGACTTATGATAAGTCAAGATACACATGAGAATATCTAATTATTACTCAAATTAAGTCGATTATACATATAACTTCAGACATTTTATATTGGACACTAGCTTTTGCCCGCGGCTCCGCCCGCGTTATAAAGTTTTTCAGGCTAAAGTTTTCCGTTATAAAAGTCACGCTATATATTTTCCCGGGAGCCTATGTTCTTCCCAGGGTCTCAAGCTGTCTCCATACCAAATTTTATCCTAATACGTTGGGTAGTTTTTGAGTTTAACACGTTCGGGCAGACCGATGCAGCGGGGGACTTTGTTTTATGATATATTTTTGTAGAACTTTTTAAGAGGAACAATCCCGTCATACTTTATTGTTGCATAACTTTAACCGTTTACGCAGCGCACGCAACAGAAGCTCTCAAAACTAATAAATTGTCCCCGTTTTTGCATCATGTTTCATTACTGCTCCGCTCCTATTGGTCATAGCGTGACGATATATAACCTATAGCACTCCAGGAACAAAGGGCTATCTAACACAAAAATATTTTTTCAGTTCGAACCGGTAGTTCCTGAGATTAGCGATTACTGCTCCGCTCCTATTGGGCATAGCGTGTTGATATATATAGCCTATAGCGTTCCAGGAACAAAGGGCTATCCAACACAAAAAGAATTATTCAGTTCAAACTCCTAGTTTCTGAGATTAGCCGTTACTGCTCTGCTCCTATTGGTCATAGCGTGATGATATATAGCCTATAGCACTTCACGAACAAAGGGCTATCCAATACAAAATGATTTTTTTAGTTCGAACCGGTAGTTCCTGAGATTAGGCATTACTGCTCTGCTCCTATTGGGTATAGCGTGATGATATATAGCCTATAGCACTCCACGAACAAAAGGCTATCCAACGCAAAAAGAATTTTTCAGTTTAGACCGGTAGTTCCTGAGATTAGCCATTACTGCTCCGCTCCTATTGGGTATAGCGTGATGATATATAGCCTATAGCACTCCACAAATAAAGGGCTATCCAACGCAAAAAGAATTTTTCAGTTCGGACCGATAGTTCCTGAGATTAGGCATTACTGCTCCGCTCTTATTGGGTATAGCGTGATGATATATAGCCTATAGCACTACACGAACATAGGGCTATCCAACGCAAAAAGAATTTTTCAGTTTGGACCAGTAGTTCCTGAGATTAGCGCGTTCAAACAAACAAACAGACAAACAAACAAACTCTTCAGCTTTATATAATAGTATAGATAAAAAAGATGAAAGAGTACGAAGTAAACGGAGAAAGAAGCCAGCTCGCCTAATTAGAAAAAAAGAAATAAAAGAGATATAAACAATCTTAAAGATAAGGGGAAGAACGCGTCGCGATCCCCACCGGTAGGACGATAAAAGTCCTAACCTAGCTAGCCTACCAGCCTTGCGCTAACTACCTAAGCAATGACTATCCGAAGACGAAAGGCAGAAAGAAACTCCGGGCTTTCTTTTTTGTTATCAATTGTCTATTGAATCTTTTGTTTATTTTTCTAGTCTTTTATACAAAGCCAGATTACTTAGTTATATAAATTAATGAAGGCATATCACCGTTACAGTGGTAAGAAAATACAATTAAAAGGATTTAACAAATACCTACTAAACAATGAACAAAAAAAGAAAAACAATAATAAAAGAAGAATAAATAACTATGAAACGGTGTACAGCGTACATACGCCTACATTTACAAACATAATTTTGATGTTTTATTCTTACACATTTTTGTCATAGTTCTCGGTCATTGTAATAATTATAATACTTACTTTTCTCGTTACCAAATAATTATGTAACAACGTTTAATTTCAGGTCTCCACCAAAGCTCCATTAGAATGTATGTGCCGTCCATGCGGCAGTATTGAAGAAAGTGCAATTATTCCCCAAGAAGTTGCGGGCTACGCTGAAGAAGGGCCGTTGTATAATCATTTTAGAAAATCATTTTAAAATTTAGGAATCATGAAGTTTTATTGTAGTTAATATTATTTTGTTATTAATAACTCATAATATTTATAATTGTTTAAATAAATGCTCTTGACCTATACACTAGTATTTATGTTTTTGTTGTGTGTAACCTAGTAAGTAATATTTACATATGAACTTTACTTAACTACTGCCATTAGAAATTGATGAACATTACTCGCGACACAGCCTGTGTGAATGACCTTAATCTTGAATAAAGGTTCTACTGTGTATTTTTCCGAGACATATTAAAGTGCCATGTGTGAGAACATGGTGAATAGAATGTGATGAGTTTTGGCACACATAGGTGTTTGACGAGTGAAGAAAGCAGGTTAGATTTAATAAACTTACTTATTTATTTTCTTTTTTTAGAATAACACAAACTCTTTATAGTTTATTTTTATGATTTGGATATATTCAATAACTTTTGTGGCTGACTGTACACATGTATATTGTCTGCCTGTAGTTTTATTGGCCATTCTCTGCGCAGTAAATGTAAAAAAAACGTGTAGGCTACGCAATCTCTAAGGCTCTATCACACTGACGAAGTCCCCGTGAATTTGCAGAAGACACGTAGCGAATACGCCGCAAGTGCGTAAATTCGCTGTAAATTCGCTTGCAATCTGCTAATGTCTGATGGGTCTCTTAGGAGTAACATTACCTCACTACCTGTAAAGATTCAGGTTTTTTTTATATCAAACCAGTTGTTAAGTATCCATCCCGTTTAAATGGTCACTAGACCATTTAATATAATAATAATTATGAGCACTAGTTCATAATTATTATTATAATTAAATAATATCCGGTTAAGGGTAATTCATAAAAAAACCTGAATAAAAAAATCTATGAGAATCTTATTCAAATTAAACATAACCCATCAATTAAATATCTGAACCAGGTTTTTTTTGGAGAACCGGTTTAGCAAACACGGCAATACCAGTAAGGATTTGGTGGGCCCTACCGTTATCACCGAGGATGCCAGCGGACGGTACGCTGGCGACCCACGGCTATCCGGTCACAGGGCCCGGGAGGAAGAAGGGGGGAGGACGGAAGGTAGGAATAGAAAAGGAAGGAGAAGGAGCTTTCTTAGGATGGTTGGAAGGGAGAGGGAGGGGAAATGTTCGCGAACCCTTATAAGCCTCAATGTGTATTTAGCAACCATGAAGTATATACACTGAACTGTGTGCCTAGCGTCGTGGCAAATGTGCCCCCATGCATGGGCGTGCATTTGGTGTGGAGACCAAGCGCACAAGAATTGGCTCGGGGGGGGGGACCTGAACCAGGTTAGACTGATGATATATTTGAGACCAACACTTGAGACTCTCTTCTTCTTCTTATCAAGTTTTCTCACGTTTATCTATCGCTGATTTCGCTAATGTCGAGTGATAGCGTATACAAAATTAAAAGCAAAGATCATTACATTACATATAGAATAGTTGAACTATCCGTATCTGTTTTAACCGTTCATGGCAAATAACGCGCGTTATTCATGCTCCATGTTGCTGTAGACATCGCTGTACGTAATGCTGCTGTCGAAGCATATACACCATTGTGTGCGAATCCTGCATGTTAGACAGGTCTGCCAGGTATACAGATTTTAATTCGTTAATAAGTTATACCGATTTGCCCAATTTTTTTGTAACTTTTAATGGCATATTTAGCTACATAGTGGTCGTACCAATTGGCAACACTGGTCGTGGGGGCAATCTTGCAAATCCAGCAGGAAAATAATAATATTCATTAACGTAAGTTGAGACTGGAGACTATTCACTATCGTTTTACATCGAGCATCATGCCTTAACTGTAGTTGGCTGTATGTCAAGATGAAGCGTGAATGAAGTGCATTGTTGCCCACTTAAAAAATAAACTGTTTTTGAACGAATCAGATAATATGTTTATGTACTACGCACTCTTGTCAAAGTTGTCAATTATCAACGTTTTTGAACGATAACTAGTTTATTTTGTTTTTGCACTGTTTGTTGGTTTTGTGTTCAGTTTTCTCCTTGAATTTCTGTATTTACTTGTTTTGAAAATGAGCCGGAGGAAGCGTGCGAAGGTAAAACTAATACTTAGTTTACGAGTATAATCAAAGTGGCTGTTTGTTAATTTTCACGAATAATGGTTATGTGTATCGATCGCAGGTAGAAAACCGCGAATTGGATGAAAAATTGAAACAAGATGACTCTGAATCAGATCAGTCTGAGAGAAGTAAGGTCACTTCATCAAGTCCTACGTCGGTCCAAGGTAGGAGAGAGTCGTCCTCGAGTCGTACAACTGATGCAAAGGAATCGAAGAAGGAAGAAAAACCCATAATCATTGAAGAAGTTAAAAGTGATGATATTGAAGAGATTAATTATAAAGAAATGCTGAATAGGTAATAGATTAAATATAATCAATATTTATTATGATAAAAAGTTGAACCAATTTTTTATTAAAAGTTTTTAATGAGAGCTAGCTGCTGGTCAGTTTATTGTTTATTGAAATAAAAACATTTGCCTTGTATTTGCAGTTTGGAAGGGGCAGCATTTCAATCTCGATTACCATTTGATAAAATGTCATCCTTGGAGGCAGAGTGTTTTTCTGATCTCCAAGGTGCTTCCAGTCATACCTTCGTACAGATTAGAAATCGCATACTGAAAATGTGGTTTGAAAATCCAAAAAAGCAGTTGACACAAGAGTATGTTGTCCAAAAAATGGAAGTGAGTTGACTTTGTTTTATCGTAATATGTGCAATTATATTGTGATCAATTTAAGAAACAAGCCTATATTTATTGTACATTAATGTTGCATTAACATAAAAAGTAATATTAGTTTCATATCTATCCTACTTATCTTGCAGGCTCCATACAATGGTGACCCAGCTTTAGTGATGAGAACACATGTGTTTTTAGAGCGACACAGTTTCATAAACTATGGAATTTATGAGCGTATAACACCTATACCTAGTCCGCCAAAAGGGAAGCAACGGCCAAAAGTTATTATTATTGGAGCAGGTAAATGTTACAAAAATTTTGTACAACTATTCAGGAATTTACTTTCATTGCTAAAACTTTACTAAGCTTAGAAAAATAATTAAATCATTAAATTCTAATAAAACAACAGGGGCCTTATTCTCTATCCCACACATTATTTTAACAGTGCGTAACAAGCACATAACACAACGCATCATGTTTAGGACTATAGAAATTTGGCTTACAGAATGCCATTCCACGCACATTTCTCGAAGATAACATGACACTGCCGCTTTACGCGTTTACACTATCATACAGAATAAGGGCCCTGAACTGCAAAATTGCCACAATGACAGACATTATTGTCGTAAACAATGTTGTTATCAGCTTTAAATTGCACATCATTTTTAAAATATAACAACCCTTATTTTTAACAATTAAAATTACAGGCGTATCAGGACTTGCAGCTGCCCGTCAGCTCCAGTCATTTGGTTGTGAAGTGGTGATACTTGAGGGACGAGATCGGGTTGGTGGAAGAATTGTCACATACAGGAAGGGGCCGTATGTGGCTGATCTAGGTTTGTAAAAATATAAACTTTTTAGCTTAAAGTGTAAATTTGTTTAATTCAATCATTATTGAATTAAAGTTCAAACATTTCTGAAACTCAAGGAAACCTGGCAAGGCTAAGATGTTAACATTTAATGAAAGTTATGATGATCTACCAAATGTCAATATGGTATACTGATTATCTGAACATTGATTAACCAAATTAATATTATAGTGCATAGTGTGTGCATAATACATAAGTGCAATCTTCTTTTCTTCACTCTCACAGTCTGGTGAGACAGCTAGCCAATATGACCAGAGAGAGAGATCAGTTGCTGATCCAATGGTTTGAAGTGCTTTCCATGGTATAAAATTAAAAACATTATCAATAATATTGGTGGTTTTATTTTAGGTGCCATGGTAGTAACAGGCTTGGGAGGAAATCCAGTAACAACATTATCAGTGCAAATGAATATGGAGCTACATAAAATTAAACAGAAATGTCCATTGTATGAAGCAACTGGAAATCAAGTACCTAAGCATAAAGATGAAATGGTATGTTTTTCTTTACATTAGCTCCACAAATTCATATCATTTTTTTCTTTTCCTTATTATTCCATTATTCTACTGTAAAGAAGCTATGCAAATTGTTACTTATACTATATGATTATGGTCCACATTACCTATTTAAAAATAGAGTTCTACTCAGCAAGTGTATAAACTACTTTAAAGCAGAAGGTAAGAATGTTTATTATTTCAGGTGGAGCGTGAGTTCAATCGCCTGCTTGATGCCACGTCATACCTTTCACATCAAGTAGACTTTAATTACTACAATGACACGCCCGTATCACTCGGACAGGCGTTAGAGTGGGTTATAAAACTGCAACAGAAAAATGTTAAACATAAACAGGTATGTAAATAAAAACAAAATTAAATTTGCTCTAAAAAGGCAACCTGAGAATATGTTAGTCAATTAGGAAAAATATATAATTGAAGATTATATTAAATATATTAACTTGTGGCAATGTTTTAGTGGATAAGGTTCTGCATGTGAGACTAATCGACATTTGAATTTTGGATATTTTTTATTTTGAATTATGAAGTTTATAAAATGGATTTTTCTCAAGAAATCTTCTATTCATACTATTATGTACTATTATAAATATATTTAAGGATAATTATTGAAGATTGTTATGTTTCTTATTTATTTTTAGATTCAACACTTAAAAGCTGTGATAACTTTGCAAGAGAAACTGAAAAACAATACAAACAAGTAAGTATCTAATTATCATCTGGTGTAAACAATACCGTCGTTTCTATGTATATTTTTAAATTTCATATTGTAACAATATTATTCAGAAAAACATTTATTTGCATAACGTTTGTTAAATTATGTTATATGAAGGCGGATGTACTATTTCATTCACAGAATGACCGACATTCAAGAATTATTGAAATCAATGAAGGCCGAGAAGGAAGCTCTGCTAGTTGAGAAAGAAAAAGGTACCACGGGCGAAGCAGGCATCCTGCAGGAGTTCAACCTGCGCCGGCTCAACAGAGAAATGAACCAACTATGCAACGAGTACGAGAGTTTGATCACTCAGAACGCGAGCATTGAGGACAAACTTACGCAGTTAGACTCCAATCCGCCGAGGTGATTTATTTCCTTCATTTTCATGGTTATGGGCAGTGGCGTAGCGTTATAATACGCATATAGAAAATTAAACTATTATTTTGCCCTGGTTACGCCTCCGCATACCCCTTCGGGGATAAATGCGTGATTGGTGTGCGCGTGTGCGTGTCAAGTCCGTAGCAAAAATGCCTTTATATAAACGTTACGGTAACGATATGCATGGGAATGATAAATCCTGGCGATAGATTTATAATTATTGATGGGACATGGCTGTGGCCTCTGGATTTAGATGTTAGTTTCCTCTTATCCCAATCTCAATCTTTAATCCGATTTCGAGAATCAACCATTCAATATAACTCAATTGTGAGCATCTCAAAAAACTGTGTCGGATTGGTCCATTTTTGAGATAGATTAAAGAAGCGATTGGGATCGTTTACTGAAAAATAAATTTTTAAACGTGCACGGCGAAGTGACCGCACTGCACCTGATGATAAGTAGAGTGGGGTCAAATAGAATGTTGACTAACGAGAGGTGATTACCCCTCAACAATCGACACAATTATGCCGGCCTGTTGGAACCGGATATACACAGGCTGATCCGGAACGCGACACACTTACGTAGACTACTATGAATGGGCTTAACACCTTGTGTATGGTGGTTGCTATATGGGCGGATATAAAATATATCCCGCCATCAGCAAACTTAAGTAATTAAGGGCTTGCCTGATGGTAAGCAGTACGCCTGGCTATGAACAATAGCACATTAAGCCTTAATTTATCTCATTGTTCACTGGAATAAAATACATATTTAAATTTAAATATATCAAATTTAAATATATCACGACTATTAAGGTGGTAGCTCAAGGTCCATTTTCATACATTTTGTTTCGGCTTTAATCTGGGTAACTAAACAAGTATTGGCAAGTAAAGAATTTAAATTCACGTCTAGTTAGTGATTAGTTCTCGCAGTTGAAAGAAAAATGTAAAAATAATTAATAATCATGGATATTTCGGCCTTTAAAATTTAATATGACGAAATTTTAAAGGCAGAAATATCCATGATTATTAATTATTTTTACATTTTTCTTCAACTGCGAGAACTAATCACTAACTAGACGTGAATTTAAATTCTTTACTTGCCAATACTTGTTTAGTTACCCAGATTAAAGCCGAAACAAAATGTATGAAAATGGACCTTGAGCTACCACCTTAACAAGTATTTATTTATTTGCAGTTCTGTGTATTTATCAGTTCGCGATAGACAAATACTGGATTGGCATTTTGCAAATTTGGAGTTCGCGAATGCAACACCATTGGGAAACCTGTCGTTGAAACATTGGGATCAGGACGACGATTTCGAGTTTACCGGAAATCATCTAACAGGTATGTTGCAGTTAAACGGATCGTTTTCAAGGAATAATAAAACGCACACAATATCATCCTTAATAAAAAAAAAATGTTCAGATTTGTCAAATGCTTCGCATATAATAGAAATAATAAAAAGAAATAGATAGACAATTTAATACGTAGATATTGGATTGTATTTATTTTTTCATTTCCTGGATGTGGCATAGAATATTTTTAAACTTTTGATGAAGCACGAGTATTACTATCAAAATTTCTTACAATTTTCATCGTGACCCTGCAATTATTTTATCAAGATGTAGAATTAGAAGGGTGTCATAAGCAAGCCTAGTGCATATATAGGTTGTAATGTCCACCTGTCTTAAAGTTCCTTCGAAAACACCTGTAGGAATAATCAGGATAGAGAATTTCTGCATACACTGAAAAGTCATATTTAAGCGTTTCCTACAAATCGTCTTAACCGCTTTCGCCAATGATGTTCAAAAAGTATAGATTTGCCATACGTTGACATATAAAAAATATTGTTCCGTTAGTTCATTACATTGACATGTCGAGTGAAAGAGGTAGTGTATTTAAACTAATAAAAACAAGGGAGCCAGCTAGTATATTTACGCGTTGTGTTTGGAAAATGGAAACATTGCAAGCGTCTCAATGTACACAATTTGGAGTTTGCATATTGCGTGTGCTGATGGCATATTTACCTAAAATTGTCTTAAAAATCATTGACGAGCCTTTGGATATAATAATACCAGCCCAGTGTTATATACTGCCCGCTGTTGAGCATGAGTCTGCTTTTCTATGGATAGGATTACTGGCCTCAGACCACCACGCTGCTTTAGTGCGAACTGGCAGACTTCTCATACCTTTGAAATTCTTTTCGAAGAATTCTCAGGTATGTTTGGTTTCCTCATGGTGTTTTAGTTCACTCGACCTAAGTATTTGATATTGATTGATTTCAAATTTATATTTCTACGCGTCCCTGAGAGTCTTGACAGGCAGAAGAACAACAAAGTGAACAATAAAGTTTCAGTATTATTAGGGTTCCTTTTGAGGTACGGAACCCTAAAAAACAAAGTTTATTCAAATATTATTTTCATATAGGTAATTATTATCGTTTACGTCAATATAAAATTTGACTTATTATCGAAAAGGTAACGACTTGTTTGAGATACTTACTCAGATATTTTATTTGCACTATGTTTTATATCCTTTTATTATTTTCCATGGAGTTAATGGACGACGTCTCAAAATGAAGAACGTAAAAGATTCATTTATTTTAAAGAATGAATTTGTCACAAATAATAATGATCGAAGAATATTCTTTCTAGATGAACACACGCTATCGTTAAGATAATCAACAATTTGTATAAACAAATCATTTTTTGACACGTTATTAATTATAACCGGTGTCCAGGCACTTAATTAAAATATAATTTCGAATACATTCGAGTTGGTTGCTTGTTTTTATTTATGTCATCGATAATATCGGCCCGTTCACGCAATTATCGCTGCTTGAGTGTAATATTGTGAGAAACCCAATTACGTTCATAACAAACCACGCATATTAAGAAGATGCTTTAGGTACAAAATGTGGTATTTACGTTAGAATCATCAATCATTAACCAGCCGCGGTGACGACATCTGTTGATCGATGAAGTAGCAAAACATTGTATGAAACGAAACATGTCATTAGTGAAGTTTTCAACCTAATCACTTGGACGTTTGGGCGAAGAGTCGTCGGCAATAACTTCAATTAGCCGCAAGTCGCGACTGCCGCGGCTGCAAGTCTGCGACTCGTTAGCGTTTCCGCGCAATCCACCGCGATCGATGCGCCATTGTATCAACACACAAAACATGCTGCCGTATAGAAATAGCCAACCGTAAATGGTCGATTTCCTCGGCCTGTTATTTGTTTCCACTTACGCGGTGCCCTTTAAACGAATCCGCAATGTTTGTTATCTTACCTACCTGTAGAAATAGTTGTAGGCGGATGTCACATGTTGACAACTATGACTCATACTAGTAACACTTTGTTTAACTGTTCATACTCGTCAGCACACTACTTTCAGTACTAATTTGTTACATACCACACTTATGTGACAATGACACATTTAAAACGTAAATAAAACACGTTTCGACATGGCTACGTGTATAAAAAGTAAGCAACATTTTAGCGAAATATCACATTAAACTTAAAAATTTAGCAATGAGTAATTGCCCGAATGATATTCGGCGGTCCCTACTGTTCGTGCCCAGGGGCTTGCCCCGTTATGTATGTGAAATTTTCGAGTTAGTGGCCGGTTGTGATCTTTCACAGCGGATGGCGGATTTACGCCCGCAGCCGTTTCGTGTCAATAATTACTATCATTTCTCGCCGCAAGTTTCCATCTTCCACAGCCAATAAATTACCTACTAACTTCGGTGAATTGTCATAATGACCGTTGCAGAAAATCAGCCCCGCATTTAGCTACTTTACACACATGTACGGCTGACAAGCGCGAGGTGCTCGTTTGACTGATCGGAAAATATATATATTTTATTTCTAAATTCTTATCTGGTATCACATTTTACAAGGTCCGCGGTGTTCGCGCACGGCCCGGTGTGTAGCTGTCAGCTCTGTAATAAATTCACATTTATTTAGTGTTTCATATCTTTGTCGATTACGAGTTAAATATAAAAAGGGAACAAGTGAAATTGTTGCGTCCGTTGTTGAGCCGAAAGATATGTATCGCGACATCCCCAAGACGCCTCTTTTGTACGTTGTGGCCGGGTTGTGCGTGCGTTGTCGGCCATATTTCTCACTGTTCGCCGTACCGGTGTTTGCGGCGTGGGTAGTTGAAAAATGACATCTTGATTGTTGTGCGTTATTCCACTCATGAGAATGTCGGGCCCTAGTGGTCGCGTGCATCGCCATTGTGAGGCCCCCAAGCCCCGGGCTCAACAAATTGAACGATTGTAACCGTTCCATGAAAACAAGCTGCTATCGTGACTTGTCACGGTACTATTATTTACGGACATATCATAGAAAACGGCATTTTATTAAGGCAAACACTATACTTACTTATATACTTGTCTATTATACCAGTAGTATAGGAGGATTTACTATAACAGATTTATATTGAAAGTTTTAGTATTGAAGTAATATATTCTAGCGCGCATGGAATTCATGTTGACCGCGGAACCGATGTGTATTTACATGTGCACAAGTCCTGGTCAGAGTGAATTATTATCCGTTTTGCTGTTTACCAACGACAAACGGCATTAAAACAAGTCCCCGAGGTGTCCGATGCCAGGTCTCGGTAAAGGCTGGCTCAGAGGCAACGAGTTTTTGATAACGCCACGCCATGCGTGGCGAGCCAAAGGCAATAATGAATGTGATACGGCCGCGACTTTTCTCATTTATCACACGCTCTATGAATAAAATATCTCGCTGTTGCCTTTAGGATAGCGTCTAGTCGTGTCGGGACGGTTACGGCTCACAGCTGCGATCACAATCTTCGGGTAGTATCTAATAGTGTTGGCTCTCTGGAGAAATTTGCACCGTACGCCCTTGTTGTTCGGTGCCAAATTGACTCCAGGGAGAAGTAATTTCGGCGGCTTAGTCAGGATGAACAATAGACAGAACGCTTTTGATTTTATGTATATACAATGAATGGTCTACTTATAGGTAATGAACACGACATTGATGAATTTTGTAGAATTGGTATTCTACTACGGGTGCAGTCAAAGATTTGGAATTATATTTTTTCTATTCTTTTATTTCGTGAAATAAAGTTTAGTTAGTGATCGCATAATAAATATGTTTTATCAAAATGTACATTCCTTCAACTTGTCTACCTACGCACATGGTTGGAGATTAAGATTTGTAATAAAAGACAGAATCAGATAGAACCCAGCTTCACGTGAAATATGTCTAGACTTGCCTTAAAAGTAAACGCGACGTTAAAGGCTCCCTGTATTTTACATCGTCTTAAATTTAACTTGAGTCACAAAAATGCACACATTAATTATGTTCAACTGTAAACAACATTAACAGGTTAACGTTTACGTGATCTCTGAAAGCTATACCCTTAAACACGTGTTTGTCTCTACATAGCTTGCCGTTAGGTAACATAGCGATGTCGCGATCGCTGGTTGTCTCCTGACACACGAGGACATCAATCGCGGCACCATGGTTGCTTGCGGAGGCGTCCGGGGCGTGGATGAATAAGCAATGAGCCGACGAATGGCTCTATTAACCCGCCATTGTTCCCCTGCGATCGTTCGACTTGCGCAAGAGACACGTATTGTTCGCTTCATGTTGGCTTTCACCACCAGTAGGTGACGTCACGAAGTTTGCGACCTAAATGCTTTCCGTGTTAGATGTAGCGCAATTTGCATTATCCAACCTTAAATAGCAAGGAATGCACTAGACATAGTGGCAGCTCGCCAATATTGCGGACCGCCAATGCCTTCGACCTATAGCGTAAATATACATCATGCCGTATACTAGTTTTATCATCCTTCAAAACAAAGATTGTAATGAAATAGTAAGTTTTATACGTATTTATTTAAAAATATTGTATAACGCCCTCCAAAGTTGGACAGAACAATAATTTATCGTTTATTTATTTATTATGTAGTAACATATTTTGTCTTTGTTCCAAAGATGAAAGATTGGTTATTGTCTGATGTCCTAATGATGAATATACAGTTGGTTCGTATTTTTGACGTTATTATAAATTCCAAACCAAGCTCGATGTGTAGAATTAAATCTAAATCATTATCCCGTGTATATAGTTCCTGTAATATATTCCGGAATTACTTCGTATAAAGTTAACTTCAAGCATGCATGTAGTAACATATAAATTGGTTGTGTTAATTGTGCTAGTGACCCAACTGAATGCAGCACAACTGGAAGCTCTGGGCGACTGTGCCAGTAATATAATTTGCATCGTGCACAGTAGTAGTTTTATTGCCAACAATTGACTATTATCTTTGCGCATTTGAACGCTCGGCCGTCACAAAATTTATGTATTATTTCTTTGTATTTATTTCCCTTTCTTTTATGTTTTCAATGCGAATCAGTATTGAGTATTGTAAATATTACCAGAACAGTGTAGTACATATATATTAATTAAACGTATCTAAATATTTGTGTCGCACTAAATTATAGAAAGTATGATTATAATTGTACTGTTGACTATTATTATATTGCGTTGGAATAATGGCTCTAGATTCAACCACTAATTGTCGCCGTATTCCATTCGTAATTCAACTTCTCTACTGCGCAGTACCCGCATACCATATAAGCAAGTTCAGCTAAATTTGAAGTCACTACACACTAATTCAAATTTTGATTATTCAACATTAGTTTAAATCGGGCCTCCGCTTTAACTTTCCTTTCATTGTAAAAGTTGTAATCCTCTTTGTGGACCCTAATTGAATTCACTGTTATGCTAATACTTTGATTTCCCATCTTATTTCGTTAATAGAGGTCTGTGGTAAACCAATTAAAGGGAACGTTTGTGGATTACTCAACTTTCGGTACACGAATAGTTTGTGGGTTCCGCCTACACGGGAAATTAAACGTTTATCTAATCCTTTATGTAAATATTATGTCATATAGTTTCTTGTAGTAAGAATGGGACATATTATACGAGTCATGTGTAGAGGCTCTGGTGGGGCAGTTCATTTAATAGCATGTTATTTTGCGGAGCATAGTCACTGTCTTGAATGCCTAAGATGTAGGTATGTAATATGTATACATACGAACGTACATTCCCGAATGAGTGCGGCGGTGCAAGTGTCGCTTTATTGCTCGTTTCGGGAATCTTGGCATTCCATCCTTGTCCTCCGTTCGCTCTAATGTAGCGCACGGTTTTATTAATGTTTAATTTTGAGTCAGATTTCTGCATACTTTTACACTGTGGTCGTGTTTATGCCTACTTACATAGTATGATAAAATAAAATACTAATGGCGCTTAAAAAAATTCTTTCGTATTTCCTATTTTTCTATGGTATCTTTGCCATATTGAACTGTAGAAAAGTTTGCTGACATATATGTTCAAGACTATGATATAGTATAAGATTCCTTTCGTGTGTTGTGAAGAAACGGGAAGAGACCGCGTTACTGTGGCTACCATCAAACTTGATTATATCTATCGGTGTTTGACACTTAAACTTCATTACACGTACCATCAGTTGCAATACAGCTATTTTAATGTATGCGTGTAAAATAACTTGACTGTGTTAAAATCTCCTTATTACACAGTTGTATAGTTTATTATGTGTGCACTGCAGGAAGACGCGTGGTCACAGAAGCGTTGTGTAGGGTTGTGTCACTTCGTGCGCTCGAGTGGCCGGGCGGCGGCGGTGGCGGCGGGCGCGCGGCTCAGCGCAGCGTGAACCGCACCCGTCCGTGCCACGCGCGCTCTACAACGCTTAATTTTTAAATTATTAACTTTATTATGAACAGTGGAATTATATGCTTTGGATTGGCTAATCATAATACGATTTCGCTTCTCTATTACCCAAATATCGCATATGCGGCATAATTATATTTTGATGTCTAAAGACGACAAACTAAGAAACTCAAGAAGAGTTTAAAGTTCGTTAATGATCGTAGCACAGAACGAGAGACTTGTCTTTGAGTTTGAAATGTACCTTTTTAAACATTTTAAAGGTTCTTTACTTTGTGATTACGAATCGCCATCCGCAATCGTCGTGCGATTGTGGCTGAATGAACTTTTCGACTGCTCGTCTATGCTAGGATTGGACCGATTGTCAGCAGCTTTATGTGATAAAACAATTTTAGTTTCAACATAATACCAATGAAACTCTTTATCGTTACATCGCTGATAATCTATGTACACAGACAGAGCCACGGGGAATAGTTAGTTTGTTACGGGTTGCCATGAAAGCAAATAAAGAACCTGGCCAAGTAATACATTTATTAACTTACTCACTAACTAATAACAAATTAAACTATGACTACGAACTAGGTTTAAATCTATATAACTAAAATTGGACGCCAGGAGAGTTTTTATTTTTCGACAACGGAACTCTGCCAAAACCAAGACCCGACCAGCAGGGTGTCTCAGGGATGTAATTAGTGATGAACCTCACATAAAGGGGCATGTCCTAAGTCTAAAACAAGTGAAAACATATTTTAGCTCTTCAGTTAACTATTTCAGCTCACCAGCCTTATTAACAAAAACATATAAACTCACCCCCACTGTGCACAACACATTAATTATATTAAACTCAAAACATATTCCAACTGTCAAGCAACGCACTAAACTATTATGCTATCTCGGTATAATTAAATGTACCGGTAAACACTGCGGGACGTTACACGTCATTCACACGCCAATGTCCTCCCGACAATGTCCGGAAGGTCATTCCTAATTTCGTCACTCGAAGTTAAAATACTTAATTTAAAAACAATAAAAACCTGCTACTCGATTGAGTGGATTTGAACTCGGGTGTCGAGATATCTACAGACCAGTGCAAATACCACCGAGCCAATAGCTCATTACAGGCATTTAACAAAACTTTTTATTAGTTAAGGTGCATTCTCTAAGATTTTCTATGCTTATACTTTGCTATGTCAACCTACCCGTCATTATAAAATAATAATATTATAACATTCCCCCAACCTAGCAAAGAAATAAAATATTCATATCTAATATAATATTTTATTTCGTTTAACTCGAAATATTATTATAACCCTGCCACAAGGGCTTTAAATCTTTTGAATGCCATACTCCAATAGGTTTACCATAAGAATTATTTAAATGAAAAACATTGGCCGATAACTTTTTTACTATGATGGCTTTCTCGAATTTGGGTGCTAATTTAGCCATAAATTTGGTTCCTGCTTTAGAGATACTTTGTTCTTTTCAAACCACATCGCCAATTTGAAAATTCGCTATTCTGCGTTTTTCGTTATAGGATTTGAGACTTTTGGCATGGCATGTCTTGAGTTTGGTTTCTACTGCCTTATAAATGGCGTTCCTAGACTGTAGGTCTGTCAAGTACTCCCGAGTGTCACTGATGAAATTTTCATTATTTTTCTCATTCGACACTATATGGGTGCTGGTTTCAGAAGTAGCTGGAATGGATGTTTCCCTTCCAAAGAACAGAAATGACGGTGTATACTGGGTGGTCTCATGAATGGATGTTCGTATGGCATGAGCAAATTTCTGTAGATGAACATCCCATTCATTGTGTTTTTTTGACGTCATGTAAGACGATATCATTGTGCCTATTACTCTGTTAACCCGTTCCGTGGGATTACTTTGAGGGTGATAGTGAGGAGTAAACCAAATTTGACTATTATATTGTTTTATAAGATTCTTAAAAATGTGCGAGTCAAATTGTTTACCGTTGTCACAAATTATTGCTTGTGGTATTCCGAACAATAAGAACTGACTTTCTAAGATTTCACAAATTTTATCAGCCTTCCCCCGTTCTTAAAGGGAACAAAAGTATGAATTTGCTGAATAAGCAAGTTATAACTAAAAGCATTGTGTTACAGTTCTTACTTTTAGGAAATGGTCCCATTAAGTCCATGGATATTATCTGCCAAGGTTTTGTCACTGTTCTATGTTGCCCCATTTGCCCCAAGGGTAATTGCTGCGACACTTTTGCACGAGCACATATATCACATCTTCCCACATACTGTTTCACATCTGTTAGCATGTTAGGCCAAAAATACAATTGTTTTATTCTAAACAGAGTTTTTCTTACTCCCAAATGCCCTGCTGTACTATTATCGTGACATCGCCTTAAAATCTCCCCTTAAGTGATTTTCGGTGTATATAATTTCCAGTCACAAGTTTTATCTGGAAATTGCTTTAGACATATTTTCTTATACAGTAAACCATTTTTAACTTGCCAGTCCGAGTTGACCTCTTCAGTTTTCTCTATTTTTGCCACTTTCTTTTTATACCAATCGTCTTTGTGTTTGTCCAATATTAGAATGTTGTAGCTGTTATCAGTGAGTGCATTTATAGATCGCGATAACGCATCTGGAACAATATTGTACCTACCAGGTCTATGAATTATATCGAAACTAAATTGTTGTATTTTCATTGCCCATCTGGCCAATCTGCCATGGGGATCCTTCATTTTGTGTAACATTTTAAGAGCACTGTGGTCAGTGACAATTGTAAAGTGAGTTCCGTCAATATATGGTCTGAATTTTTCTATGGCATAAACAATACTTAATAGTTCTCTTTCTGAAGTCGAATACAACTGTTCCCTCTCGTTTAGCTTCCTACTCAAATAAGATATAGGTTGTTCAATGTTATTGAGTTTTTGGCACAAAACTGCACCGATTCCTTTATTTGAGGCATCACATTGTATTATAAAGGGTTTGGTAAAATTTGGGCATGAAATAACTGGAGTGGTAGTTAGCAACGTTTTAAGGTGTACAAATGCCTTGTCGGCTTCATCTGACCACACAAACTTCTTGTTTCTTTTACCTTTTGTTAGATTATGTAAAGGTGCCGCAATAGTGGCAAAATCTTTGACAAATCTTCTATACCAGCTGGCAATTCCTATAAATCTTTTTAAATCTGTTATTTTTCTAGGTCTAGGAAAATTTATAATGGCTGAAACTTTATCAGGATCTGTACGTAACCCATCCTTATCAATAATATATCCTAAGAAACGCAGACTAGGTCTAGCAAATTTACATTTTCTACATTTATTGTTAACCCGGCTTCTTTCAGAATGTTTGTAACATCTTTCAATATTTTTATGTGCTCATCGAAGTTCTCCGAACATACTATGATGTCGTCTAGGTAGGCCCAAACTTTTCCTTCTAACGCATGAAATAAAATGTCCATTAACCTTTGTTGTGATTGTGAAGCGTTAACTAGACCGAAGGGCATGACTTTAAATTGAAACAATCCCCTGCCCGGCACAGCAAATGCTGTTTTTCTTTGCTATTTTCCTCTAATTCAATTTGCCAAAATGCTGACTTTAGATCAATAGTGCTAAGAAATTTTGCATTGCGTAGATTGTCTAAGATTGAGGACACCCTCGGCAAGGGATATGTATCTCGTTTGGTGACCTTATTGAGCTGTCTACTATCTAAACAAAGCCTATTGCCACCATTAGGTTTCCTAACCATAACCAAAGGTGAGCACCAGGGACTGTAAGATGGTTCAACCACATCTTTATCTAACATTTCATCTAATTCTTTTTCTATTTCTTTCCTAATAACTGGCGAAAAGTTATATTGCTTCAAATGTACCGGCTTACTGTCTCCTGTATCTATAGTGTGTTTAATAATTTTAGTTCTGCCAAGCCCTATCCCAATCTTGTTCCTAATTTCCGTGATGATATTTGCCAGAGCTTTATTCTGATCTGGATTTAAATCCTCCTTACTCATAATTGTTACTGATTGATGAGTAATTGTATTCACAATGGCTGGTTCTTGCATCAAATCAGATGTAAACTGAAACGAGATACCAAATTTGTCAAAAAAGTCCCTACCCAATATCAATGTTTGTGCTAAACCTGGCATATGTAACACAGGAATAATATAAAATTGGTTGTTAAATTGCATTGGTACATCAAATAATTCTTTAATGCAATGACTGGTTCCATCTGCAGTTGATATGTTCATGCGTTTAAGTTTTTGTGTTTTTACTCCAAGGCGTTTTAAAATATTTACGAAATTAGAATTTGCTACTGTACGAGTGGCGCCAGAATCCAATAAACCACTACAAGTGTATCCTAAGATGTTAAGGTGTACATAATGCCTGTTATCAAATTGTTTTTTAAATGTTAGAGATAATACGTCTTGGGACATGAAATTCCGAACAAATGACAACCAGTCCTGCCATTCTTTATCATTTCTGTCAAGGGAAAGCTCAGTTGGCAGGTTTTGCGCTTTCCCTATAGCGTTTCCCTTACACGTGCAATCTTTGGAAGTAACGCCGAAGCGCCCACATTTAAAACAGAATAATCGCTGTTTAGGTACTGGACATGATCGAAATGCGTGCCCCGATTCCCGACAATTCCAACAACGTATTTTAATTTTAGCGCCATTGTTTATTGCAACATTTTTTATCTCTAGAATTTCCTTATCGACCATTGGGGTCGACGTAGCCTTGTATGCTAAGTCTGGCTCTAGAGAGTTTATGAAAGTTTTAGGTTCTTGAAAGTTGTCACAATTTATTTTAGTTCGCTCCACTATTCTTAGGACGTTAATTAGATCTGCGATCGAAGTAAATGTATCTCTACATACTGCTCTTTGATAATATGGCTGGAGGTTTTAACTATGATCATAATTTTTTCCGTTTCCGGAATTTTGTTGGGAAGTCTATTAAACATATTTTGTAAAACCGCAATAAAAATAAGCACAGATTCATGTTTACCCTGAGTTCTAGATTTAGCTTCGGCAAGCAATTCTTCTTGGTAATACGGTGCCTGAAATGTGCGCTTCAGTAATATAACTAGTTCTTTCCAGTCATTAACGTATTCTCTATTTGCTCGAAACCAAATTAGAGCATCACCCTTAAAGAAGTCTATTGCATGTCGCCATAAATCCAAGTCAGTAGCATTCCTGGCTTCCTTGAGCTCATCCACACGTTCTATGAATGCATTGACGCTGCAACTATTATCACCTGAATAATGGACACCCCATTGACTAATAGGGACTAGTTTTTGTTTACATGGGGCCGGTCATCTTCAAATGTAGTAGAGTTAAATAATTTGGAGTGTCTAAATTTTTCATTATTGAAATCCGCAAGGTCTAAATCATCTTGTGCAAAATTTACTTTTTATCTTCATAATTTTGGCGTTGGCTTTTCGATGCTATTTCATTCTCAGACTTTGAAGTGGATGGTGCCGTAGGGGCTACAATCGATTTCTTATCAATTAGATTTAAAATTTTCTTACTATCCTCACCTAACGAAGTTTGTAATGCTTCTTTCATTTCTGGTGTTATGTCATCCCCGTCCTCTAATTCATCTTTTACTTCTAAGTCGGACATTAATAAGGCAGTTTTATCTAGTAATAGTTTCTTCTTTTCTTCCTCTAATTCGTCTTTAGGCGACACCAGTTTTAGTCTATTTACTATATGAATTAAACGTGATACTAAGCGTTTGTAAAGTTGCTGGTCAGGTTTTCATTTAATTCCGAAACATAGCACAAAATTGCATTGATTTTATCCGCACAAATCTCTAGTTGTAACTCTGGAGTTTCAGTACATGACTGTGGTGCTTTTATAGCGTAGGAAACTTCTTGTGTACTTTCAACCTGTATCATTTTCTTTAATATTCTCTTTAACGCCGAAACCAATCCCCCGTGTGTATAACCTCTACACGCGAGTTCAAATTCAACTTCATCCTTTAATAAGTACTGGGGATCCATAGTACAGAAATAAGGGACAAAAAAATCTTAAGATAGTTACTCAGAGCTGTGCACAAAAGGGTAAACTTATCGGGATGTATTCCTTTCTCAAGTTAGCAGTGATTACTTAATGCCTACTGTTTACATAGAACTAAATTACAAATGTAGGTATTTATCTAATAGAACCCCGTAAATGTGTTCTTAACCAAATAATAATTTAATAAAATTACTAGCTAAGATAACACTGATAATATACATCATTTAACAATAGTGAGTATCCAACAAAATCGTACGTTAGAACTTAAACAGACACGGATGATTATACGTAGATCACATAAATTAATTCTTACTTAACAATAATGCACGATATAAATCATTTCATACTGTTAAATCTAAACAAAATTTTACTTTGCCTTATTGCTTAAATAACAACACTATGTATGGCGGTAGATAAAAAAATACTACAAAAAAATGTTAACTAAAATGTATCGAATAACCCGTTTTGTTTTAACGTTGGGCGCTATCTGTTACGGGTTGCCATGAAAGCAAATAAAGAACCTGGCCAAGTAATACATTTATTAACTTACTCACTAACTAATAACAAATTAAACTATGACTACGAACTAGGTTTAAATCTATATAACTAAAATTGGACGCCAGGAGAGTTTTTATTTTTCGACAACGGAACTCTGCCAAAACCAAGACCCGACCAGCAGGGTGTCTCAGGGATGTAATTAGTGATGAACCTCACATAAAGGGGCATGTCCTAAGTCTAAAACAAGTGAAAACATATTTTAGCTCTTCAGTTAACTATTTCAGCTCACCAGCCTTATTAACAAAACATATAAACTCACCCCACTGTGCACAACACATTAATTATATTAAACTCAAAACATATTCCAACTGTCAAGCAACGCACTAAACTATTATGCTATCTCGGTATAATTAAATGTACCGGTAAACACTGCGGGACGTTACACGTCATTCACACGCCAATGTCCTCCCGACAATGTCCGGAAGGTCATTCCTAATTTCGTCACTCGAAGTTAAAATACTTAATTTAAAAAAACAATAAAAACCTGCTACTCGATTGAGTGGATTTGAACTCGGGTGTCGAGATATCTACAGACCAGTGCAAATACCACCGAGCCAATAGCTCATTACAGGCATTTAACAAAACTTTTTATTAGTTAAGGTGCATTCTCTAAGATTTTCTATGCTTATACTTTGCTATGTCAACCTACCCGTCATTATAAAATAATAATATTATAACAAGTTAAACGATTAGTATTGTGTGCGAGCTTACAAATGAAATCACAAGGGTGTATACAGTAACGGGTTTAAAATGATGATCTGTTTCCTGTTAGTCTATGCTGAAAACAGCCCAGATGTCGACTGGGAGCGCAAAATGAAACACGTTACCGCTCCGCCTGACGCAGTTTTCTTTTTTATCGTGCCGCCTGTGGAAGGCCATTTATCAACTTTTTATGAAAACGCTTGCTTTAATTTATGCTTACGCTAACTTCAGAGCTTGTAGCTATCTGCGACCTCATTTGCAACCGCAGCTTTGTTGCTGTTTACGCGGACTACTGAGGGAACAAGCTGTTCTCTGCATTTTAAAACAAACTACGCCATCGTACCATTTTAAATGAATGTTTACGATAATGCGGCGTTTCATACATGGCTTGGTGTGTCGTTACGAGTGTTTTACATTTTGTTGCAGTTATTTTTGTACCATTTATCGTGTTAAAAATTTGCAATCTGTATGTTTATACTATATCTTTATGGGTGCATGTTGATCCTCGTTTAAACTATGCTTATAGTATAATGCGATCGTAAAGGTTTTTTTTTTGTATGTCTAATCTTTATTTTTTTAGTGCGAGCCACTGGCACGTCCGTTTGGCGGCACGTTATAAAGGTCTGCCTGGTGCAATTACATCAGATGCTTGTCTGGACGCAAATCTGATAAGAGAACTAAAAAACGACTTGTGAATTTTTTTTTAATTGAATTCAGAATTTAATGGATTTAACAAACGTATATGCACGGTTATAGTGAAGTGAAATCTTAAAAAAAGTATTTGCTTTGAAAATGAGAGCGTTATATTCCCGCTATCAGCCTAATTGGTTACAATATTGATTAATATCAGCGACAAGTAAGTAAGTAATATCGAGAATAAATGAGATAAGGCCCGAATTAAGTGAAAACATACACAGGTGTCCGCGCTGAAGGCGGGAGTTAGTTGTCGGTGAAGTTTCAACTTGCCAGGGGCACCCCGCAAACCGCTCGCCACAGGACAAATTTCGCTTATATTAACTTTTGCTTGGAGTAAATTTCTCTTCAACTGCCCGGCGACTGCACTTTCAAGTGGCAAAGTTTTAATCTCGTCGCTGGGTTGCGACCGCAGCTTTTGCGTGTGTACCGATGACTCTAATTCATTAACATCGTTTTGTCTACCCTTTTTTACTGTTGTTTTACTGGATGAAACTTTAAATTTAACTGACAGTATATACTATGTGTATGCACCTCGAGATAGGATCTTCGACCGTACTCCTCTATTCTGTTTCAATATTGATACATGTTTAATGGAAATATTTAAACTAGACTACTTTGGGCGTTTTTTGAATGAAAAACATTTACCAATAGCGAGTGATTTCTGTACTAAAGACTAATGATCTTTCAGCTATAGATTACAATATGGTATGAGCGTATTAATTTTACTGAAGAATATCTTTAATATATTGAATGTATAATACGAACTCAGAATGTAATCAAGTTTGAATCACAATGCGTGTGAGGTTCTGTTAAGATACCGGATCGGTTCGATGTATGCAGCGTTATTTCATCGTGGATTCCTAAAAGCCGGCACTTAACCACGGCGTAATTCCGGTAAAAGGTTTGGCCTGAACGCCGTCCATTCTCTTCTTAATGTTTATTTAAGCGAAAAAGTTCGACGCTCATTAACTGGATTGGCGGTTAATGAAACGCGCGCGACTTAGAATAATACCTAGTCTTGCCATAAATATTGTAATAAAGAAAAAAGAAAATTGTTAACTGCAAATAACATTTATTACTTTTACAGTGTGTCAGTTTAATACATAAATATAAAACAATTAAAAATATAAAAAGCTTATTCGAAGTGGTCTCCATTGGCTGCAATACAGTCCTTTAAACGATGAGGCCAGTTATCAATAGAAGCACGCACTCTTTCCATGGGAAAATTCTTCACTGCCAATCGTATAGATTGTTTTAGGGACTCAAATTATCATGGCGTTTAGAGCAAGCTGTACTCTCTAAAACTGACCACAAATCATAATCCAGCGGATTAAGATCGGGACTAGACGACGGCCAGTCTTCAGCTCTGATGAAGTCCGAAACGTTCGATTCCAACCAAGACTGCGTGGACCGAGCTTTATGACCCGGCGCCGAGTCTTGCTGGAAGGACCATACTTGGTTATTGAACATGGTGATGTTAAGGGGCTTAACTACCTTCTCAAGAATGGTATCTTGATACACTTGTGCCGATGTTTTGATACCTTTTCACAAAAATATGGCTCAGTCACTCCTTCATAGCTAACACCCCACCAAACCATCACTGAAGTCGGATAATGTCCACGTTGCACTCTGTCGACTAATTGGGAAGCTTCCTTAGAGCTTTGAGCATAAATACGGTCATTTTGTTTGTTAAAATGTTGCTCAATTGTAAAAATTTTCTCATCCGTAAACAAAATTTTTCTGTGACCTCCCTTTGCGTACCGCTTCAGTAGTTGTTTCGATTTTACCACCCTATTCTTCTTTAAATTATCAGTTAAGAAATGGCCAGTGCGTCTCTTATAGGCTGCAAGTCCTAAGTCATCTTTTAAAATACGCGACATGGTTCTAGGTGCTATCTTCATTTCCCGAGATAAAATCTTTTGCTTTCGGACAGGATTTCTTCGAATTCTTTCCCTTACTGCTTTGACCACCTTTTTCGTACGAACACTACGTGGACGGCCAGATCTTTTTCTGTCACAAACAGAGGAGGTCTCATTGTACCTATTAATAGCCCGGTACACAAACATTTTACTAATACCAAGTGTATGGAGAGTTTTAAAAATTGCATTTGGCTCCATACCTACTTTGTGTAATGCTATCACAGCGATTCGGTTCTCTTTATCACCCCACACCATTTTAATATCGCAAAATATTTTACAATGTATTGGCGCCAAAATGAGAAAACACAATGAACAATCGTATAAAAATGACAGATTCGAAATTCAAATGTAATATTTTTTTATAATTAAGTGTAACAGTATTTATGGCCAGACTAAGTATACGTCGTAATGCCACCGCCTTCCGATAATATCACACATTATTTTCACATCTCATTGAGGGTGGCTCTCTTATTAACCTGTTTTTCAAGTTAAGGTGACAAAATCTTGATGTGTAGGCGATAAACTGGGGGTTTTAGTGGCTCGTAACTACCAAACTGCAGGGTTCCGCTGCGATGACAATCACTGTAGTTTAATCGGTGTCACTGAACTAATTATGGATTCTTATCGCTCATTTAAGCTGTACCTACTTTTGACCGGTGTTGTTATTTCTTGTGATCTTTAGAGAAATACAGAATGTTTATACAATTTACGCAGAATTTCCCCTAATTAACTTTTTGTAATTTCAAAAGGATAACTTTGAAAGGAACTTCGTGCGAAAATTGTAAAATGAATTCTTACGGCCGCAATGAGTGGTGCCTCCGACAGTCAGCTGTCATGTCACAGCAGAAATTGGATGATTACAGGAATGATACGCATCTGCGACGCCCTTTTGTGAAATAAGCCGTGAAGATAAAATAATATATATGTTCAAGTGCCAGCTCTAGATTTTTTATACATACATCACTCACGTATTTACTTTGAAAGGGATGGTCAGGCGCTACTTAATCCATGTTTCGTCGAGTTTATTTTGTTCCATAACATTGCGATAGATTCGAGCATGAATAATTAAAATATTAGTATCAATTTCAATCTCGGAAACTCAAGTTATTGTTTGGAAAATGTCACATGAATTTGATTCGTTTTCACAGCCCAACTTCAAATTTAAATAATTATGATTCGGATAAAACGTGGTTATTGAAACTTTAATTCTTCTTTCAAAGTTTATTTAATTTCATATGAAAAGTATATGGTAATAGAGATTAGGAACATATCCGTACAATAAAGAGGACAGTGTTGCATTAGCTCATTTTCGTAACCTATTAAGTAAGTCTAATGAGGGCGCTCATTAAGGACTTTTTCATGTCGCCGCGCGGCGCGGCGCAGCGCCGGCCGGCTCTCTAGGCGGTTTCCCTCCGCTATTGAATTGTGCTGCGGCCGCCGACTTCCGCGGGACGCAGCCACCCTCAGGGCTAGAACGTTTTTGCATTTTAACACTTGCGGTAATGAGGTCTTGAGGCACGTATTGTGGTGAAATACTTTGAAAATACATTGGAATTTAATTGTTTTCTGGATTATACGAATTTTTGTTCAAGTATGTGTGTCTTGTATCCTCGTTGAGGAGGCCCCGCGTAGAGTGCTATTTCAGTTTGAGTTTATTTTTCTTAATTGCTATATTTTTAATTTTAGAAACGCGCATTGTATTATGTGTCTTTGAGAGTTGTGTTAGAAGAAGTCAAATGCTGACAATTAAGTAAATGCACCAAAGTCCAGTATTCACCTATTTCTTTTGTATTGGAGTGGTTGTATTTTAGATAATGATCTCGACACACATACGAAAAAAGCTGCATTAAGTGAATGTTGTACTTTACAGATAAAGGCTGCAATTAAATGTTATATCCATGGATCGTAAATGCGCCATCAGGCGGCGACGTTTCTTTGCGGCCCCTAAAATATGTACCAATAAAAGCGCTTCGAACAATATCCGGATGTGTTAGGATACGTTTATTGTCCAATGTTACGTGTTACAGCCATACCATTAAACACCAAATATCTGTTGTTTTATGTACTCTCCTAAATATTTTAGGTTATAACTCGTTTTACGTATAAATAATTTGTTTAACAGGAGTCTTTGTTCAACAGATAGGTTGACGTTGGTTTTATCGAATCTCTCATTACTCCCCTTTTTATTTCTATTTATGTGCTAAGTACAAAAGATATGCAGTAATGTGTTTCTGTTAGGTGTATCAGTAACACATTTAGTTAATGAGTTTGGAGTGAATTCTAGTCTGGACGATAAAGCTTGTATCGTCTTACTTAAGACGTTTAAGGAGAAATAGAGAGGCTTAGGGGTTGGAAGCAACGTGTAACCCATTTGTACTTGTTTATCAAGGAGATAAGTGTCTGTGAGTGTGCGCCGTCGTCCGTTGCCCGTCGCCACTCATTAGTTCGGAGGAAAGATAGCAGTGCGCTCGGATTCTTCCTTTAATTGCTAAACTATCGTACGGCGACGTGATATACAGATGTTGTTATATATCTTCAACGTTTGTATCATGCGTAATTATATGTTTAAACGGCAAAGAAGCAACATATCCTTCATCATTTTGAATAATGGAAAAAAGCGTACAGAGTTCGGTATCAGTATACAAAAAAAGCAAGTTCTGTGCATCGGCGTATGCTCTATTGCGAAAGGGACGAGACGCATAATTGACTATCATACTGTGCCTATGAAATAAGTTTGTTGATGGTGACACGGGTTTCGACTTAGGCCATAAGTATGCGTATACAAAGAATAGAATTATGAGGGTAGCCAGGCCGCAGACGTGGAGTGCGGTAAGCGCATTATTGCAAAGCGCGATGGGTGCCGGCGGTAGTGGGTGGCTTGAAAGAAACGCTTCTCGAATGTACAATGCGCCCTAAGCTCCAGATAGACGTAAATATGTATTCACAGAATAAGTGCTGCGCCAGTTGAAATGAACATTTTAAGCCTTGTTTGGGAGAAGTGGCTCACTTCCCCTTTGAAGGCATTACCATATTACTAGAGCTTTGATGTGGGTAAATATTTTCGACCTCGGAGATTTTGTAGTTTATAACATGTCTATATTTATGTTCATATATTGTGCAAGGTTGTCGTAACTTGTTTCTAAGGGTTTATATTCTTATAATCATAAATACTTATAAAACAAAGTTATTTAACTTTTTTTTTCGAAGTTTAACCTCAAATGAAAACATTGTTTCAATAAATACACGCTGTAGATACGAAAGATAATTTTGCATAGCTCTTTGGATTAGTTAATGTGAATGTTCGGGTTGACAGTTAGTAACGCCCATCTATGCAAATGTCATTGTCTGTAATGCGTGCCTAACCGCGCCCCGTGCCGCGGCGTATGAGCGCTGCCTACGCGACGTACAAACTACGACAATCTTGCCCAATGAATATTAACGCGACGACATTATAATGCCTACTGAAACATGTGATGGGTATTTCACTGTATAATTCTTTTGTGTTCGATGATCGCCCTCGGTAACGGTCATGAGATGGATCGGGTTATTTGCAATTTGTATATTCTCCCGCTACTTGCGGCTGCATATTAGAATTTTAAATTTTTCTTGTCATGTAACGTTATGGATGTAGTAAAAGATTTGGCTATTACGGATCATAGTATATTTTATAACACTAACCTTTATTACGCTTTTATCGATGAGGGTCAAATCAGTGATTTAAAGAAATTGCAGTAGATATAATTAATTCTTGCATTTGTGTTGAAATTAATTTAATTACTACATAATGTATTTTTAAGGAGATGGATATGGCTGGTATGTATGATTTTTAAATAAATAGTATTTATCTGTAATCTCATATTTCAAACTTACGACGAGTTGAAAGTACTACGAAGATGAACTAGTGCGATAGCTGGATCGATGTAAGCATTGTCACAGGGTACGGACGTGACATTTAGTCAGTGCACGGAACAGCTTTCTATAGTTATGCAAGCCGTGATTGACGGGTGATGCGCTCTCGCAACGGTGATCTCCGGGCCAAATCTATTTATTCTTGTTTAAATAATAAATATTAGTAAATGTAACTTTACTGCTCACTCGTTACGTTGAATTTATGTAAACTTCTTTATGACATTTTATATATCCATCTGCCTTTGCTACAGCATAATAATATAATCAAGCTGATGAGTTCCCGTAATCAGTTAAGTGAATCGTAAATATTTATTTTAGATTCTTTTGATTATCATATTTGACGAATTTAATGAGACAAATTTTTATTTTGTTACGACATTTCCAACCATTTTATTATAAAATCTATTGCTATTAACATTATTATTTAATTAGGTATAACTTGTTAATATATTCGTTCGTGATCCAAATGAGGTAAATAAATAACTTAAATTAGTTGCAGTTTGTGATCATAAATAATTTAAATGATAATGAAAATGTATTACTATTTACTGTGGTATTACGAATATATTAAATTCAATGTCATATTCTAATTAGTAATGTTTTAAAACAGCTTGTGTATAGGACGGTTCGTTTAAAGGGCACGGTTGAACCTTTAAATTAAAAAGAAGAAAAAACCCGCGCTTTAAATTAAGTTGTAAAATATCCAGCCGTTGTACTAAAGGGGACGGTCGTAAATTGGAGTCTGTAGTGAGGTTATAAGCGTCGTCCGGCGGTTGTCGCTGCTCGGATGGACGTCTTGTTGGCATGTATACGATTATTAGGGCACCAACTTGTTTTCTTTGTTTCCTTTCAAAACTACGTCCGAGATGTTTATCTGGGAGTATGTGAGATAATGCGACGTATCGGTGCGAAATCATTCCCATCAGTCGGTGTTATTGTCGCCGCGTTTGTGTTAAACGCTTTTGTTATTACCGCCGACATTATGCAAACCGCAAGATAGTTACAATCGGTACGTTTCCGTGTAACGAGTTTAATCGATTTTGGCAGATCGTTTTATTTGATTAATTAAACGTTAATCGTATTTTCGCATTTCTAACACAAATGTGTCACGAGATTTTAGATAATGCTAGATCACTATCGGCCAATATGATAAATAACCAGGAACCGCTTTGAATCTATAACGTAATCCGGCTTCGATTTGATTATATGGTACCAATAAAATGATAAACACGCGAAAGAAGTTATTTTGTTTTTATTTGCATATTTTAAACTATTTATAGAGAATGGTGGTATTCGTAAATTTTGACTTCGATTTATAGTATTGTGACAATTTAAAAAAATAAATGCTTATAATGCGTGAAGTTTTGTTTTATTATGTTACTAGATAATATATATTTTTCAAAATATTATTTGTTAAATTCTAACATAATTTAACAAATGATATTTTGTCATTGTAATTTAGACATATTTGCAGCAAACGCCCACGGCTCGTTAATAGCAACAGTAACTGTAAATGTAACCTCATTATCACATTGTGAATTTCTATTTCCATTACCGCATAACAAGAATTTATTTGTTCTCCATTTTCACGCAGCCGGTGCTACGTTTGGTGGTATCGTGCTCGTACACTCGCGTCCCTATGTGATTTTAAAATGTGTCGGTACTTATTAGGGACGGGTAAAATACACATCGAGTAAAGTAACTCAAACTGCGTAACGAGATGAGACTTATTACATTGGTGGATAATAATTTAGCCGAGTATCCGGTGTGTGTTTTGCATAATGACGAGGAACACGCATGCGTAGTGTTGGTTAAGGCTTCAGGCTATCGGGGAACTTGCGAACCTGTGGCTTCCAGTATTAGTGTATCTCGCTGCCTACGGCGGAATATATCGTGCACGTCACATGGATCACTTTGAAAAGGAAGGATTTTTCATATTATTTAGCTCGTCACGGAGGCGATTGATTGACGCGTTCGTATTGGGATGTTCTTCTAATCATTTTCAGCGCAGTTTATCATAAAATGTACCTTTTAATAAGTTAAAACGTATAGATATAGTGATATATAGTGATAGAGTTTTAAAACATTTGTTAGAATCCATCTAGGCTTTTGGCTGCATGTTAGGGAATAAAGCCCATGTATTATGGTCATTTGGCCCGCTGCACAAGCTATCTCGTATGTGCAACCTCCGAATTATTAATAGCTCTAATATTTCTCTGAGTGCACGACACGACGACACGAAACTTGCTTGACGTCCGGATTAATAGCGTCATGCATGCTTGAAGAAGATATTATGTGTGTACGTATGGGTAACCTTAGCCGGCTCTACGAGTGTACATAATGAGAGTACGTAACGGCTGGATCTAGACACACCGAGAGATATATTGAGCTAATGTGTGATCTAGCATAGCGATTAATGAGATATGCAGCGTATGGGATATATGAATCAAAGGTTGCTATATAAATTATGCTAGATGAACCTAATAATTTGCTAACCTAATATATAATATATCGATAAGATATCTACAATTTGTTTATTTTTACCGACGTGATTAAGGTTCCTTTAAGATATTATTTTATAAGTTAGCAAATAAAAATGTAACAGACAGCCAATTGATCCTAAAAAGAAATTAAAATTATTGCTAACCACCTGGGAATACGCTCGATTAGCTACGAGAAAAATTACTAAAAGTCTTAACTGATGGAGATTAGATTAGAATAATATGATTGTTTTAACTTGCGACGTCTGGATTAAAAAAATGTTAAAAAAAGTTTGCAACTTTGTTCATGAGACGCCATCTACACATAGGTCAGACTCTTAGAACCACGTATCGGGGCTTTCAATAACGAGAACGCACAATAACCATATCGAACAACCAGAACTAAGTAGGGTTTAAAATCCTTGAAATTATTCTAAATTACACGTTCGCGTGCTTATTGTTATACCTAGGAATTAGCATTGGATATTTTTTATGCGTTTAGGTGCCGACTGGCGAGTATTGCCCCGAAGTTTGTGTCTTGCAATAAAGTTGTCTTTTCAGTGTCGTCGGTAGGCCTTTCTCGTGTGCAAGTATTCGTCGTCATTTCTGCCGTAAAGCATAAGCGTGCAATTACTTAAATGTGTTTCGGTTTGAACAACTTTGTTGCCACTGTAATTACTGCGCATTATGAGATTTTACCTCTAATGACACATGATGAATTCATTGCAATTGCATGAAGAGATTTTGAATAATTTAAACGTTAACTCTTAGGTAGTTGAAGTGCTATTATTAGAGGCATGACTTGCATACCTCTCTTTTCAGTTGAAAAACATACATTATATGAAAATTTGGTTGAATGAATATTTCTAATTGTAAGGTGAGGTGGTCTGTTGTTTTCGAATGCGCCGGCACCTGCATTGGTGAGCAGGAGAACACGCGCACGCGCCTAGCGCCGTGTTCCTGCCGATAATGAATACGAGTTAATTAAACAACATTAGCCAGGACATCGCCGCCTCCACACGACGAAGATCCCGCCCGCGATTACAACGTGAACCAACATTGTTAACAAAATGTATTCAGACTGGCTAATTGTGATGACATTTCAAATGTTATATGATCGACCTTTTTGCTGCACTTCTCCGATTGAGAAATTCACGTTAAATGGTCACGTTGGAATTTGTGCTGTACTGATGGGCAATAATGATGTTATTCTGTGTTGGAAATTCAATTAGTATTGCATAATAATTCTGTAAAATCATAATTTTATATACTTAAAGCTTAATAAATTGGCAGTCGCATACTTATTGGTTCGATTGTTTCTAACGTCTTTTTGGAGCGCCTTAAACAGTTGAATCTCCCCATGGGTAAAATAACATTAGCCAACATGCGCATACACAAGAAGGAGAAAACGCAACTAATGATAAGATAAAGCGAGATGTGCATGTTTTCTACAAATGTGGTAGAGATACATTCATGCACTAGCAGGACTGCGTTGCACTTACCTACGGGAAAATTCACAGGTGCACGTTTGCAACCATTGCGCATAGGGTCTCGATAAGCCGTCGCGAATGCTAATGCTTTAAATAAAATTTTATCTTTGCTACTTGTATCATGCAACTCATTGTAAAGAACGTACGCTGTGGGAACAGTACATGCCAGTTGTAAGGATATGATTCCCTTTCAGATCATTGCTATCTGTTGAATTCATCGTGCCATTATTAAATGCCAGAACAGAAAATTAGGCGCAGATATATTAGCACTAAAAAATAAATCTCCATTGCTCATTTAACACAAACTGCTATATCATTCATGTTTTATGTTTGTATACGAACCTATTTTAGCAAGAAATTTTACTCCTTCGTTAATAAGCATTTTTATGTATGTGTACATAAACACCAATGGACCATATCGCTTATTATTGATTTGATAAGCATTAATAAAACAAGTTTTTTTAATACAATTTCTAATGGAGTTCTACTTTCTTTAATATGCGTAGTTTAAGAATTAGGTCACTGAAGATAGGCACTTCAAATTAATCTTCTTTAATTACCTTTCATAATAGGTTTTTATTCCGTAATGGGTGTATTAATAAAAAGCTTAAATAATTAATAATGATTTAAACAATGCAAAAAGTTATCTCTGATCCAATAAATTTTTCACATAATTTATTAATTTATAAACCATGCCGTAGGTGTGGAATCTTTAAATGAATGCATCTCAGTAAGTGATATTGTAATGATGTATTGTTTCAGGTATGTGGGCGTAGTCGTGCTTAAGCAACCGAATGATGCGACGTCGATGATGCGTTTCTATAACTTATGTATTATGTAGGTGAGTTACGATTGATTGATTTTTTGTGTAACAATGAATTGCGATAATATGCTGACGACCTTAATATTCATATCATGTGTATGTGATCTCTTCCATTATAATGTATCCAGTGTTAATACTATACTGAATGAAGCCGATAGAATCACCGGCATTCTTTGATTTTGCTAAATAGGAAATAATTTTTTTTTAGCAGTTAAATAATTTCGAATGGCAACGTGGAATTCAGTATTGCAATTTAGATCAAAATAAATTTATCTTTCTGTATTTTTAACGGTACGCTACATTTCATTCTGTCGTCGGGCATTTGAGACATCGTGTTTGAACAGGTGCTAAATTTTTATCAGCATATAAGAATTCCCGCGACATCGAGCGTAGTTGAATTATGTACGCTGTTGCTTTGATATGATAAGAAGAGGGAGCGATCGGAGCCACTGCTCTCATTGTGTTGGCCATAATCTTGCGTATCGCGTACGACTCGTGTCGGAATGCGAGTTTATTTTAATATTTAATAACTCTCGAGCGAACGAAGATACAGTCTGCTCGGAGGGGATTCTCTGCTCGTTTTTGCACTGTTATCGTACTGCTTTTGTGTCACGCTTTTGCCTGCGTTCATTTATAGGGATCAGTAGCCGCCAATGGTCTGTACGCATCCTTGTCGTTATCGATCTTCCATTATTTTATAGCAAAATTATTCTGAGTTGAAAATCCAAATCCACTCAATTATTATGTGAAGAGATTCCAATATATTGCAATTTTCCAGTTTAGAATAGTTTCTACACGGAATCACGTGTTTTTTCTTGTCATTACATTCTCCCGGTAATCAGCTTTCTGTTCAGTACTCGTAGACATTAACGTTTGCAAAATTAGTATAATGGCTTTTTGAAATAAAATTATGTACAGTTTGTAAAGCACGGCACGATAACAGCTCCACTTACGATCTCATCACTCGCCACCATTTAAATCATTTCTCAACGCATGTAAGGCACATAAGTTGCCAGTCGATTGTGGAGCTGGTAATAAATAGTAAACATAATTACAGAATATCACGAGTGCGCACTGTAACTTAGGTGTGCGCCATCAGTTTCTTTGAGATGTTAAATTTGACGCCTCGTACATAAATTGCGTGAAAGAAGGCCGAGCGCACGTGACGCGCAAATAAAATAATACCAATTCACCGGCAAAATTTATCGTCTTATTGTATCTTATTTATAAATTCAGTTGTATATTGTTCAAAGATGATAGCTGCTGCACGTTATTGTGCAAATTAGCACACCGGAACATTAGGACTATTTTATTGGTTGACATTTATACCCAGTGTGCATTTTACCGTCTAGCCTTTCTTAGGATTCGGATACCAACAAAAGAAGGCCTCTACTTTAGTGTTAGCATAAGTCTATCTGCTAAAGGTCTATCTACAGGCCTTGAGTATAATTGATGTTATATTATTTAAATAATAAAGTGCATAATATACTTTATTTCATTGTCATCGCGACTTGTTACCCACTCTGAGCACGCGTTAATTTATTAAGAGAGGTTTTATCGTAATTATGGCCGTGGTCGCTCGACAGGAAACTAGGTCAGGCAAATCTGGGATGATCCGAAGCAACCGAGTACTTTTAATCCCGCACGGCTGCATACATTTTACTATTTCTTATTCCTTATCATTAATCTATTTCTATATTTGTTGCTTATTTACGATGAACGTGAAGTCTGTTAGACGTAACAGATAAAAGGCGTTCCCATGAAGTGATCCTGACAATTTGGTGCTTTTTGAAACAGCGCCAGCGATTTATTTACTGTCTGCCCTCATCTCGGCGCCGTCGATACGGAAGGAAACACTTCACTTTGATATTTTTTTACTACCAACTAAGTGAAGAATTTAATGTGGTGCAACGCGGATTCGCGTTCCCGAAGTCGATAGCGAAACGGGCGTGGGAAAAGGGGCTTTATTGAGTATTTATGGAAGTAAAATATTTGGGGAATCTCGTTTATTGGCTCGCCGGCCGTTCGCTTGTCAATTTCATCGATGTTTAATCTATGTAATCAAAGTTTAACGAGTCAACCAGCAATACCGTATTTTTTACTTTGCTTTTTATCTCTGGATGTTCATCATCGAATACAGCAAGTTATAAAATATATAAAATGCAACTAGTGCGTGGCGTGTATTTGAGAATGATGTATTATTCCTGATTACATAAATCCTTTAATGAGCACAATCTACATGTCAGTTGTGACCTAAGACGTGTTAAATATTCCACAAATTAATTAGATTTCCTTTATCATACAAATGACATGTAATTATTGTCGACATTCAAGGCAATGAAGTCAAATTACGTGATATTAACGCATGACTATGACATATGGAAATAATAAATAGTGGACGGTAATGCATGTTGAGTATAAAATTGTATGTTCTTACATGTAACGGTCGATTTCCATTCGCTGGCATTTGAGTGACAAAGAAATTGTCCGTCAGTCAGTACTTGGCTGGGAGTACTGCTAGTAAATTCTTACATTACAATTAAGTAGTTTGTGGTTTGCGTGCTGTTGTTTTGTTTATGACTAAATTTGTTCAAGAGTTTGAGTGCGATATAGCTTTCAAGGAACGAGCAATGTTAGGAATTAAATTTATGATTTTTATTTTAATCCATGCCTAGACGTTGTGGAATTATGCATCTAAATTGGTCATGCATAAAAAACAATGGGAAAATAACGTCTGCCAGGTTTAAACGAATTATCTTTTAGATTTTATAGCGATTGATATTCTCGTGGACACGGATTTGCGTTTTGCATTTTGATTAATTCAATAATTTAAATGTTAAATAGATCACGGTGTTATCGCAATATGATAAAAAAACAATAAATTAAACTTTATGACCCATTCAGTGTATAATATATTGAATGGTTAGGCAACATATTTTATTTTATGGCGACCTCCTTGGCGCGTGTAGTCAGACGATGAGTGAGATACAAGATGTTACAAGTTCAGATCGGAAAAATGTTTACGTGATTTCCAAATATTTGCCTTTTTTTGATCGTGTATCAATTTTAATTTAAGAGATTTTAATATTCTGAGTTCAGTATGATAAATAGAATAGTATCTCAATGTTTATGGGTTTATGTTCTATTAAATCGGGGGTCATTCACCTCGAGTAAGCCAGTCCTGCCAGGCTGATCTGATTTGGCACCCTGGGCAGTAATCATTACCGATGCAACCAATCCATTGTCATGATAAATGTTGTAGTGAACCATGAATTTTTAACTATTTTTTTTGTGATTTGTTCATGATCTCTCTTATACTGGTCATATAATATATAATTGCATTTGTTATCAGTATAATATTTCATTATAATTGAGTAGATTGATTGGGTTTGCCACGAGCTTTCTCTAACAAGATTACGCATGATTGAAATTCCGTAGAACGCTATTGGTAAAGTCAACGACACAGTAGCTTCGGTTCACTTGAATTTGCTTACCAAGCGATTGAGCAAACTTCACTTAGTACTAGGATACCAGTTAGGATAACATCCTTCTAGCTTAGAACTGCGAATTAAGCTCTAGGCTGAGATTAAATTTGAGTCTTTGGGCGTGTAAGTGATTAATTTATAATTTAGTTTGTAGACGTTTGATTATAATAGTTGAATGTTAGTTTAAATTATAAGCAGTGTTACTTTTTTTTGACGAAAATGTATATTCTTTTTTCCTCAATTCTTCAAAATCACTTTCGTGTCATCATTTGAAATATAATTAAGAGCATACTGAATCAAATAAAATTGATGACATACAAAAAATCTATAAATAAAAGGCAATTATGTATCAAAGCCCCTATATAAACTTAAAAAATGTGTTGTTGTTTTGGTTTTATAAAATCTAAAATTGACTATGTTGAAAGCAACTTACCAACCTGTTGACACTTAATTAGTTAGTTATTTGTGGTGTTTCATGATCGTGTACGTTGGTTCTGCTTCTTTTGTTTAATGCTGACCAGTTTTAGCAGCCACCGCGTTACATGATCGTCTACAATCTAATAAAAGGAATAATGTATTTAATAGTTAGTATTGTAGTATGGGAAGCTAAACATAGTCGAATAACGGAAACGTAAATACGCAATGTTTCATCGGAAGCCAATACGATTAAAAGAAACGTTTTCCTTCCAAATATCCTCACGCACTAACCGTCAGCCGTCCGCGATCTTGGTTCCGTTCGATCATGAAAATATATAGCTTTATTCGAGCGATCCGTATCGGAAAGCTTCTTAATCGGTTTTCTTTCATAAAAATGGACTTTTTAGATTTATGACAACAAATTCGGATATTGTACACGTTTGCCTAAAATGTCTGGCGTAATTTTTTGAGTTTCCAAATTATCTTTATATGTATTAACCTCTTTTTCTTTGGAAATAATGTATTTTTTCTTTTAAAATTAGTTCTGGCAATATAGTCACAGAGTTCAGTTGTCTTTATTATTGACGATATTTTGTATATTGTGAGTATGGATAGAATTAGTACGTAAAAATTGAAACAGTCGTCGCATGATACAGTCAAAGATAAATTTTATATAACCAGGGCTGAAATTATATAACGTTTTCAATATTTTTCTTAACATAGAGCGGTTTATTTTAACTCGCTAAAATATTGGTCATATAAGAAAATTACTTAAAGAAAGTGAGTTTGTGTTGGTGTCTTATTTTGTATTCATTTCGTGTCCCTAGGATCTCATTTGGTAAGTCGAGATGTCGTCACCTTATGCACGGAACATAGTAGACATAGCTAAATATTTCACAACTAAACTTGTAAGTTTAGCTTAAAATTTGACGTAGGCTGCCGATTTTATGTGCGAACTTTACTTTGCATGCTGAGATCTTGAATTTGTAATTAAATTTAGCCTTAATAATAATAACCTTAACGTTTTCGATTTGTTAATTTTCATCACGTTGATGATCCTATAAAAAACTTATTTATCATGTCATGTAACATACTACTTTATATCTACAGTGCGGCGGGTAAGGGAAGCATTTGATATGGGTTGATTAATTGAAGTGATGTTGCATTAATTCCGCAGTAAAAAAATATTCGATTTCAGACTAAGATTCTATAATATCCATATAATTACTATTATATAATATCTTATAATGAGTCTATCAAAAAAAAATACAACACTACCAGCATTGTTGTTTAGTGTACAGGTGCAGCACCCAATTATCGACTGTGTATTTCCAAAACGAGGATTTCCGAACTTTGTGGACCTGCTGTGGAAATCAAACAATATATGAATTAGGAAATCCAGAAATGGTTGCAATTGAGACACTTAGTAAGTTTGAGGTCGATAGAACACACACAAAGTATTACACGGTTAAGGAGCAATATCATAATATGGTCAAAGTAAATTTCCTCTCTTTGAATAAGATTTATTTCTACTTTATCATCATCAAGAAACATTTGATCACTTCATGTTTAAAGCTTCGAAGAGTCAATGACCATTTAATGCACCTGATTTAGCACTGTATGATTACAATGTTCGCGTACTTCTTATACACATTCATTCCTATAGATTAGTCATAATGAGGGCGCTCTGCAGAGGTGCATAAATATTCGTACTCGCCCACGTACGAAGTGCGTGGGATGATCCGACCACGTATCGTTCTCAAAATTTTCACTCTTTACCACCGGTGTAATCCTCGCTTTACACGCGTCTTATCTTTGCCTAACACATGTATCTATAGCCCAAACATCGCCAAGGTATGTAAACCGAATGCAAAGTGTAACGTTTAATTTAAAAACTCTCGCTGAAATACAAACTCTTTTTTATTTTAACTTAATAATAGCGTGGAACGCGTGCAATATTTTTTCTTTAATTTTATAATTAACGACGCCATGTGTCTGCGCATTTTTTAAATCTGCCCACTTTGGGATCTTTTTTAGCTAATGTTACAGCGAGGCGCCGTCGGTCGCGTTTATAAAAAAGGCCTAACCCAGCAATTAATTTGTGCACTGAACTCATATTTTTTTACGAAATGTCTGAACTTTATTAAAGCAAACAATAACGTGCCGTCCTATAATTTCACGTAGGGATGTTCGCGGCACGTTGATATTTTATTTACTTTATCGTCGGTGGAGGCACGAGACTATTGTGTTGGTAATGATGCTCAACTCTTTCCGAGATTCCGTCGGGTCAGTAATTAAACACATCTGCTACACTTGCAATTGTATCTCTCACTGTGCGTGTTTTCATATTTTCAGTTAAACATTTCAGACGAATTTTTGTGATGTTTAATATGGGACCTTTTACTTCGTTATGTTCGTAGTTTGTTTTAATGGTAATTGTTTTTCGTCTCGGCGTGTGACGATTATGCAAATAAATCTTAGTTACAATGTTCATACGAATATCACGAACAGATGTCTTCTATGGCTTTCATTTATGTTAACTCTTTCGAGTTTTGTCTACAGTGTAATCAGAATTGCGTGAATATTTTTACGAATGTATTAGTAGCATTAATACACTAATACTAAGATTAGCAATCTTATTTACCCATGGAATTATGAAATGAGCAACTATAAATAATTAAAATACAAATATTTTAATTATTTAAATTCATTAAGTATACATAACGAACCACAGATACTTTGCACATACCACAAACTATATTAAATGTTCTTAGGTATTTGGTCCTTCTTGTTTCCAAGTTGTTACGAATGTTCACGTTCGAATTCCCTTGTGTGTGTGTTGTAATTTAAAATCTATACACAATATACTTAACACTTATTTTATTGTACGTGCTTGTACGCCGCGTTTCGAGTCTTATTCAACGCGTGAATTCGCTCGTTATACTTTTAATACCAACAAGGATATCGTATTATAAAAGCCCTTTGAATTCCACCTCAGTAGAGTGTAGGTGTTGTTATGGTTATTCCACATTCTATTGTGAATTGTTTCTGAAAGATTTGTTCCGTTCTCATTTTATCTGATAAATAAGTAGTGATTATAATGTATGGGACATAGGTAGGAAGCTGTTTTATTTGATTAAAAACTAGCTTTTGATCACGGTTTCGTCGGCGTGAAACAGTTTTTCTGGGATAAAATTCCTGATATAAACTTTCACGGAACAAAAAGTAGCCTCTGTCGTTTCCAATATCTCAAACTGTCTCCATATGAATTTCATCAAAATACCTTTAGTAGATGTTGACTACATAGACAGACAGACATTTGCGGCGAAGGACTTTGTTTCGTAATATGTAAGGACGAATGCGTAAAGAGTTTCAGCTCCAGACGCAATAAAGATTTTACAAATGTTTTCCTGATTTCGTTTCACAGTCAAATCGCTTAGTACTTTTCGAATTCTTTATTATCTATTGCGGAAAGCCGCAGATCTTCATAATATATACAGGTTACTATTAAATTTTCTATAAAAAAATATTAACTCAGTGAAATTGAAACGAAGTGATTATAAATTATGTTTTCCACATTAATATTAACATAAAACATTACCTAGCTTTGGTTTAAATATCCTCAACTGAGTGAATGTGTGAATAAATATAACAATTTAAAAGTTATGACTCGCCAACAATTTTATTTATGTCTAACCAATTAGTCGTTCGCACTGTAAAGTGAGTAAATTCTTGTCAGTTTCATGCGCGGTGGCCCCCAGCTCGTTGATCAGGATTTCTCAGGTCTAGCAACTACTTTAATAACTGCAATTAACTGTCACACACTCTGTCTCTTTAGTCGAGGTTGCGGGAATTATGTCCAGACAACGCGAGGGGTGAAACAGTTGTACGTGTTTACATGTAAGTATTTTAAATAGAAGCGTTTTTAAAGTTTGCGTGTATAACCTCTACGAGGAATACCAATGGATTTTCCAAAAAGAGTTGCTTAACCGATTCTGATGAAAGTGAGACGGCCTCTTTAGTTTTAATTAAACATTTTTTCGCCTTAATTTAATCCAAAATTACAGAAGAATCTTATTTATGAGAATGACGATAGAAATTTTATTAAGTATGAATAGCGCCTTCTACAAATAGGTGTCTTGAACTTACGTATGCCTTTTACACGACCATTTTTAATAGCATACAATTTGCGTTGACATTCTAAACGTTTCACGGTAAATCTAGTGATTGAGTGCGACTCGTCGTTTTTCACCAAATATGGAGATGAACCGGGACGATAGCTCCATTCGGTCCGTGTAAATTGTTCGCGGTGCGAACGAGCTGATCGGTATCTATGCTCGTTAACTACTATTATGAATGCAAATTAAACAATTATAATACGCTCCGACCGATGTCGTATCCGCGCTACACATGTTTATAGTCTAGGAGGATGATTGCGATGTCTTCTGCTTGACGTCGTAAATTTTTATAGTATTTTTATGTGTCTTCGTTAACCAAACTGGTTATATGAGATGGAAATTATTATTGTTAAACACGTCTACAATATTACAGTAATATAGCTTATCGTATAGTAATAATTAAACAATGGTTACAGAATTGCTACTTTAATCGTGTTAATGTGACGACTATTTAATGTAATATCGAAATTTATTAAAAATACCGATGGATAATGATTTTTTATGTTTATGCGAATGAAAGACATTGAAATAAAACTATTTTAAGGATTTAGTCGTGGTAATTTATATTTCCTATGGATATAACAGCGACTGTTGAAAGGATTATTGAATTAAGCGATTTTTGAAAAAAATAAATGTAAATAATGTAAAAGAACGTAGAAAAAAGCCCTGATTTTAAATATTTATGAAACTTAGTGTCGCAAAAAATGTCGTTTAAGTCAATTAGCCTCTCAACCGTCGATATACCTATATATCCTGGAATCTTGTGTTTATTATTAATTTTCACTTTTTGTGATCATGATTAAATTATTAGAATTTGTTGAATTTAGTTGTTGTTAGATGTAGATTGTTTTTTAAATTTAAAATACGGTGCGTGCCGTACGGAACGGCGCGCCGGTAAGCCCTAGGGATCATTTTATGAATGCCCAGCAGTGAGTCTGCCTGTCAAATGCCGATGTATTGCCACGGCCAGTGGGGGAGCATGTCCTACGTCGGGTGATGTCAGATTGGCTTTTCCGACAATAAACCTTTTTGGGAGAGATTTCGACATACCTACACATCGCTATATACTTTATCTCCCTGTTTTGCCTTGTCTTTTCGTACAGTTTTTCCTGCATATGAAGCTAACGATTTGGGACCTATGAATTCATCCGTTCCTGACTCAATATTTTGGTTAACACAAAATATTTATGCACATATTTACTTCTAGTTGGGACTACAGTCTACAATATTTATTTGTAATACCAATTATGGCGACATGTCTCTCATATGTGAGAGTCAGCCTGGGTAGGTACCACCACGCGTATAATAATATGTTACATACGCCTCAAAACGACTCATACTGCAAGACGACTTGGTTACTCAAGGTATCCACTTATAGACTATGCATGGAATCCTAAGATGAACATGGCCCTATATACTATAGATGTGTGTATGCCTTTAATATGAAGTAAAGTAACTTGACAACCTTTCTGAAATATAAATCTGTAATTTATCACTGCGTGTTAATAAATATGTAAATATAAAGAAAATATTAATGTCATCATGTCTGTAGCTGTGAGAAAAATTTACAATGTCGGCAGTTTAACTCTTAAACTATTTGTTGCAGATTGCGTGACTACACTCTCGAGCTGTAGAAAATTCTTGACAGCCGTTAATGTAGTATTTGCGCTTTTTTATTCATGGCGTTTAATTTTACATTTTGTAAACATAATGGTTGTGCAAAGTTTGGATGAAGTCGTAATTTAAGCATTGTTATCTTTTTTGCTCTTAAATCTAATCATCCCAAACTGTAAGTTTACTTAATTTATTCTGAGCAGTTTTTAAAGCAGAGCTAACGGTGGCTGTACTTCGCAGTTGCTGCGTGAGCCGTGACGCTGCGGTTGCTTGTCGGAATGTCGCCGCAGCTACACGACGCCTAATAGAGCTTAATCAACCTCCCGCCTTTCATCCAATCTCGTTAGCGAACTAAATTGACTTTCTTATTGCGCGCAATTTCCCTCGCATACTGTGCGACCGAAGTTTATAAACCTCTTAATCCGCCGTTATAGTCGCAGCCTATACAGCACTAAAAGCCGTAACAACTGCATTTGCCTTCAAACAAACAGTTGGTAAGTGTATTATCTGCCGTGCGCCGCGCACATATCGGAATGAGTCGAACTACTTAACAAGTGTGCGGTGCTCTAGTGTTTGAGCACTTTCGTACCGTGTTGCGGTGTTTTGCATTTAGTGTTCGCTATTAGCTAAATTATGCATTTTGTTCGACATATAAATTGTTTCTTCTGCTTTCACTAATGCACAGATGTTGACTAAATAGTTAAACTCTTGTATCAACGTTGCGCATTATGATAGTTATTAATAATGTTAGCTTGTTTACTACATTAGTATGTTTTACTATCAGAGGGTACTGTAGTATGTAAACTTTTTAGTATATTTTGTTTGATATAAACAATAGATCATTTCAGAAACGGAACAGAACACCTCATCCGTAATTTTAAATATTATAAAATTGCTATTGTGCTGTTATCATTTATAGAATTTATATTAATAATCACCTTTGGACTAGGGACTTATAAGCATCGTGCATCTATCCGAGTGAGTACAAAATAAGGAATGTATTTTGAATTGTTTAAGTGTTGTACGGATAAGTACACATAAGTGCGTGCATTCACTCAGTTTGACGTGAAGTAAGTGTTCGACCCCGCTAACATCTAATGTCAACCCTGGAACGCGATGTTGGTGGTCATCTTTCAAGCCCACTTCACACAATTAACACGAGAGCAACTGTTACACAACACGGCTATCATCACGTTGGTCCTGTTTAAATCGTAAATCAATAATAGTATGTATACCATAGAAATATAGTATATTACGCATAATTGCGTCTGTATCTGTATTTATATTAAAACGTTTATTTCTACCTACGAAGTAAGAGACACATATTGTTTTAAATTGTTTGGAAACACTCGAACGGTGCGATAGTAGGTACTAATTCGCAGAAATTTGAGGTGAATCCGCAAAATAGACTTGATGTTGTTGTATCACGGTGATTTTTTGTATCACGGGTGCAATTGCTGGAGGCCCAGAAAACCTTTCCATTTTCCGTTTTGCATTTTTTAGTGGATTCGCACATACCAAATATTTCGGGCACTGTGATGATTTTGGGTGGTAGAGAACACTTGACATTAAGTTTTTATATTCTTTTTTAAATACACACTCATTAAGAAATATAGTTTTATAGTAAACACGTGTCTGTTATAAGTAATATGACAGGTATTTATTAAACACGTTTGGACTTTGGTTACCGCATTAAATGAATACGTTGTGGCGACAAGTCAACAGGCGACATGACCGCAAATTGAAGTGCACCACGATTGCCTAATTAAGTATATTTGTCGAGAAACTTGAAAATAACCGTCACCTATACTAAAGTATAACCATTCTGACGTACAACAGATCTCGATAACAATTCCAGTGTCCGTCGTGATATCGGTAGTTGAGTTTAATAAATTTATGATTTAACTGACAAGGATTATTTTAGTACTTCCTAGTTGCCGGTCGGTAAGGTATTGGATGTCGCGTCAGATAAGCCGTTGCTAGTTAGTATTCGCGCGAATCACTGAATTATGGGCGTTGTAAAGAACGTAGTGAGACACCCGCTGGGGACCACCCGCGTGTTTTTAGGCTTGTAGAATGGACGCCCGGGTGCCGCAACCGGCGTGGTTTTGTTGGCTCCAGACATATTGTCAGTGTAATTCAACGTTATATTGGCTTACACCAATCTGTACGAATGATTTATTCCGTAAATGTTAGCGAAATTTTCCAATCAATTATTTCCATCCAACGTTACTTCTACCAATAATGTTCTAATCTTTTTGATATAACTTTATGCCTATAATTCGCAGTATATTTTATTTGTTACCTAGTGTATGTATATACGATATTAGACATAGAAATACACGGAACTCACGGAACGCACATTGCATGTTCACTTTTTCATATTTTATGTATAAATGCGTTATTTGTTTTCATGCAAGAGATTTAATCTATCATAATTAAATTTCTATAAAAACTAAACATTAATGTAAGTAATGCAGCGGTGGATGGTTATTTCAGGTAATTTTAAAATTAAAATATTCTTTACAGTGTGCCTAGAACATTAATCAAACATACTATGACCAAATGTGTTATGTCACACTGTAATGTGAGACAGCAATGTTTTATTGTGATATATTTCATAGGTTAAATTAGAAACATGTTTTAATGTATGTTGCAGGTCCTTCACATTATGTAGGTACGTAAAAGTAATAGTTGTGTTGAGGAATTTAAATAATTTGTGAGCAAAGATATTTACTGTGTTCTCAGATAATACGATGCATGGGAAATCTTTTCTTAAAATTGTTTAGGATATCCCAGAAAAAAATCTAATTAAGTCATTAAGGCGAGGTAAGTAGAGACTAAAAATAATTATTAACGTAGAATAGAAGGCTGTTGTTAGCAGTTAGCAGTCGCTTTAATATTGTACAAAACGACTAGATGCACTGTGTAGCTCTGAAACTGGATTGACGGGCACAAGTACTCATGTGGGATTTTTTCATTGTGTCGTCATATAGAGATGTAATGCCTTATTTACTAATGGTAGTAGCTGTGTAGCTAGAAAAAGTGACCCTATTCCCTCATTAGCACTATTAGCATACATGTACATTGTACGTATATGGCCCTAAATTACAATGTATTTCCCATTCAGTTAATATTGAATAATGTTTATGCTTTCAGAGTTCAGTGCTAATGAACACCTATAGGCCATAATGTACCGTCAGGTCCTAGAGCACAGTAAACGTCGTTTTGCAGATACGTCACGTAATGTTGACTTAATCTCGTTAATGTGAGGCGTGCTCATGCTTGTATCGGCGTATGAGCTTTTACGATATTATGCAAATTGAAATTTGATACGCTTTCCGAGTTTGTGAGTTTGTTCCACGCTTAAGTGTACGCCGATGTTGTAAGAATAATGCGCGCTTAAGTGCATGCATGACATGTGCGAATTTCACAACGTTTAATTAGCCGTTGCTCGCTATAAACAATTATATTTTGTGGGCGAAAGGTCAGCACCCATCGCGTGGCTCCATCGGCGCTTGGCACCACATAATTGGAGTGTTCTAAAAATGTAGCCATAAATTACGATCGAACTTAGATAATATCTTAGAAATTTAAATACACGGCAGAGTTAATACTGTGTAAGTTTCCAAGAAGTAGTACTATATGCCATACTAACTTTTAAGATTAATAAAAAATATAAAGGTTATCGAATCTGGTTAACGGTTATTGTACAATGGTATTGCATAAAGTAGGAAACAGTGCGATTAAATGGAGAAATAAACATCGGTCGTGCATTGTGGAGTTTGTAACTTGGCCTTTAAATTATTGTTAACACACCATATGAAGGAAATCTTTATTACATGTAGTGATACAGATTGTGTTGGCTCTTAAGGAATTATATGAATAAAAATCATGTTGGTAATAATTCAAGCCTAGGTCTTCGTAGATAAAGAAAGGACACCGTGTATAACAAGTAGACTTGGATAAATACGACTTCAAGTACAATTGATATGTCCCCACCGGCGATTAAACATGTTAAATATTTGTCAAGCGAAGCGCGAGCGCAGGTGCGCTGTCGCGTATTCATTGCATTCTGCTATGAAAAATCTATGGCGCATATACAAATACATCATGTATATTTAATGAGGTCGACAGATGCAATCAGTGACGATACATTGCGCATATTTGTTGGAATATAGAATATTGTTATTTTATACAATCAAGGATATGTAAATAGTAAGTATAGCGGGTGTTAACTTATGTCATTTGTACGTAAGCTGTAAGTAGCGAAAAATAAGTATGTGTGTAAAAAGGTTACGAAGTTGTTTATATTAGTGAGTAAGGTGTAAAATTTACAAACGTAACGTCCACCTAAATCAACCATTTTTATGTTTGTAATTTAATATTTGTTTTGTCGATGACTAAGTGACCTGCTTGAGATACATATGTGTAACGGAAAATTCTATTTCTTGTCAAATACCTCGCTCACTTTCTATCTATTATTAAATATCGTTTATTTTGCGGCAAAAACTAGAAAGAAAAAAACGGGGTGCTCGCACACCGTTAAATAAACTGTAAGTGTAAAAACTATAACAGTTTCGAGAGGGTAAAAAAGACTTAACACAAAAAGTTATGGCGCTTTTATAGATACCCAAATAATTTAATTTCCTTTACAAAACCGAAAGTTCTATTCATGTAAAAAATAATAACCAAGGCATATGGCGTCTTTACAATAGACTTGCGGCTTAATAATTATTTTTTTTCGATGAAACTTGAATACATATGCGTGACATGTATTTTAGGTTATGTGTAAAATGTAGGCTCGCATTCGGAGAAATTATTGTACAAAAAAAACTACCGTCATATTTTTTTTTGTTTCAATATTCATTTTCATGTATATCGGTGGCGAGTTATACATAATAATAATATCAGCCCTGTATTATATACTTGCCCACTGCTGAGCACGGGCCTCCTCTACTACTGAGAGGGATTAGGCCTTAGTCCACCACGCTGGCCTAGTGCGGATTGGTAGACTTCACACACCTTCGAAATTCCTATACAGAACTTCTCAGATGTGCAGGTTTCCTCACGATGTTTTCCTTCACCGTTAAAGCGAACGATAAATTCACAAAGAATACACACATGATTTTTTTAGAAAAGTCAGAGGTGTGAGCCCTTGGGATTTGAACCTGCGGACATTCGTCTCGGCAGACCGTTCCATACCCAACTAGGCTACCGTCGCATACATAATGATAAAATATTACAATGGCTGTCGTAACTGATATTATCTTCTTAACCGAATGATGGCCATTGCCGCGTATACCTGGGTATTTCGTGTCAATCTCTACATATATTAGATATCGTAATGCAATCCGTTTTCGTAAACGCAGACGTCGTTGTAGTATCCTCTTTCTTGTATTGCCATGGCTTGTGGATGACCATCGTAGATGATTATTCGAAAAATAAATGATATTAAATTATTGGGCGCCTTTAAATTAGTGGGAAGGTAAATCCATAAAGAATTGTCATAATACAAACGATGCTAACGTATGAGACCTAAGAGCGACTTCAATTTGTCCCTGAGTGCCGCGTGAACGCCTTGTATCCGCGCGGCTAATTTGATGGGGCCGTAACAGACCAAAGTATACTTCATACTGTATATTTCCACTTCGTCAATAGCTGTGTACCCATCGAGTGTGCTATGTGGTTTGGACTATAAACAAAATGATCGGTATTTTAGTCTGATATTATTTTTGACTAATTATACTAATTGTCGAATGTATAGTAAAACTATAGAGTATTTGGTTCGCAAGTTTGATGCACGAGCATAGAGACGGATATTACTAGATTTAGTTCTGTTTTATATAACATTTAATAAATTATAAAGTAAAAAAACCTTTAATCGTATTAAACAAACAAGACAGTTTTTTTATACTATAAAACAATTGAGAAATTTTTCCTTATTCTAGATTACAAAATATGTATTAGCCCCTAGGCTTCAGGTTTTACATGGAACCAATAACCAGCAACTCGTTTACAATCGATTACTATAAACAACAAAATAGCATCAAATAGGTAAGTTACTACGTCGATACCAGCTATACAAGATATTTTGTAGCAAGCTCGGTGGTTTGAACTCGTAAAGTGCAACACAAGGCTAGCTCATTATATGACCGCGAGCCGCAGCGCTGCTAGGAAACCTTCAGAACACTAAATGTACGACACACGCTTGCCGTTCCCCACTTTTATTAACAACTGTTTATATTTTATACCAACTACAACGTAATAAGGTAGATTTTATGTTGCTTTTTTACAATAGAATTAAACATATTATTCTTAAGCATCAGAGTATGTTAAGAATCAAAGGTAAAGTTTCTTTACAGTTTGATTAAAGTACTAATTATAAATGACTTATTTGATATGGACGTAGTTTATGGAGATACAATGTATGACATGATTCCATAACTCTACATTTTTATAAATTAGGCCTTGTATACACATTATTGTTCTTACGATATGTAAAGTCTTATATTTATTATGTGGCTGTACGACAGAGAGCAAGAAATATTTTGATTGCAAGTCCATGTGTAAATAAGTGTCCGGTTTGGTTTGTATATTTCATCAGAATCATCGCATATTATTGGTGTTGGACCGCAGTGATTGTAAATTGCCGCGGCATCTGAGCTCGTTAGCGTTTTTGATAGATGACGGCCGGTCGTTTGTTGAATTTGTTGTAACACTCGCTGCCCATGTAAAAACACACTGTTCGACAACGAGATACAAATGGACACACCCCTTGGCGATCTAACTTAACGAGCCGCAATATAAATAAGGAGAAGTTAATATTTTAATGTCAACTCAAACTACACTAGTTAACATCCAAACTCATTAAATATGTTGGCGGGACAACTTTTACTTATTGCGTAGATATATCCAAATTTCGGTACATGCACTTATATAAAACAACAATGCGAGTTTATTATTATTTTTAAATGCAACCGTGATATGGCATTATAAATAATTTAATACGCGCCGATGTAGACAATTTGTGAAGTCATTATTCAATAAATCGTGACGTGAAGCTTACAAATTTCACTGCATCGTTTTACACTTTAGCACTTGGTTGGATGTAAAGCGCCGCCCAATAAGACAACGGCCGACTATTTTGACGAAGGCCGGTCACGTTTCGTCGATACTCGCCATGAGAATATTTGTTTTTTATTGTGCGCCCGCCGTCGAGTAAAAATTGAAGTGTAATTTTACGTTTTAACCGGTGCCTGCCCCCTTTCGTTCCGCTTGCCTTGAGTGATGGTTATCATAATTGGAGAGAGGGTAGGTGAACAGAGCGCGCCGCCTGGATGATGGCGGTGGGCGGGCACGCGACGAATAATTCGGAGTGCACACTGCACTGTGCACTCGCGAACGCCACTGTGCCGCCTCGGTATCTTTACTAGGTCAACCAATCTGTCAGCCGCCTGGCCGTGTTACACTACGATAAGAAGTGGCCGGTGAGCGCAATCCGAGTTTATTGATTGTATTCAGAACACGGATCACCATTACTGTTATCAATGCGCACATGTAAGATGTTCGTGGCTAATACAATGGTAAGATTAATAATGCGGACGTATCTGCCGGCACCGTTACACCGGCGACACGAGTGATCGGACCAACAAGGGCGGAAGAGATGAACCGGATAATAAAGCATCAGCTCGCCGCATCGTAACTCAATACCGCTGACATAGAAATTGTTGGTTGCATCGTGTGCTAGACCGTCTGCGAGCCTCGCGGACTGTAATTGACGCTTTCAATAATAATCCTCATATGTTTAGGATTTATGCTGATCGCCTTAGCGTTTAACTATCATTCACGTAATACAATAGTGCATTATTTATGCGATTTGTGAATCTATCCCCCATTATCGACAGCGTAGGAAGGATTATTCGTGGAAATTTGATACGTGATATACTGCTATTTAAGCGTGATATACTGCTATTAAGTTTCTATGTTAAAGAAGAAACAAAGTATACTAAAGTACTGATTGTAGTACAAAAAATGCTTCTATCATGTCAACAGTACGACACTGTCAGTCGTTGCTTACATAATACAGAGATTATGGCCACAACGTGACCGGGACCCACGAAGAAACACTTCACGCAACTAAACGGAAGTGCTATCCTACGAAACGAGCTAAAATTAGTTTTTCATGTGTTTCTTATTGATTTTGTGTGTTGTACGTTTTTGTCGTGATGTGCTTATGAATTAGAGGCGTGTCTTATTACCATACAATTAATATGCGTTGTAGACGCGTCTGTGGTGATCGTCATCTCCCATCATTATAATTGGGTGTTAACTGTGGAATAAATTATTGCAATCAAATTTAATTGTGCTAAATACACTGTAATTCATACAGTATTTTGTACTTGTTATTTTTATAGCGTTCATTGCAATTATCTAAGACGTGATTTGTCATGGTTAAATGAAATATTATAGTATACTAATAAACTTTGTATGCTACTGTGATAGTTATAAATTGTTTTGTCTTAGTATGTTGGGGATATATTTTAGTGTAGTATCTTATAATTTCAGATTGCCAAAGGTGTAGCACGTTCCATTCAACTCCAATAGTTACTGTGTGGGTGTTCATGAGCGAAAGTAATCACTTATGATTCTATAATATCCTTGCTATCATCTACTCATGATCCATCCACTGTTATTAAAAACATAGATACATTGCTGTATTTAAATACCTAATATGTATGTACTTGCATCATGTAATAATTTACTTACTTTGCTTTGACACACCGATTCATATAATTCACTGCAAGAGACACTCGTGTACACGGTTAGTACACATGTTTTATACGCACTACACAAGTGGCTTGCCACTTCCTTGTGTATTGTTTCGTGAAATGTGCCCGCGACTAGTTTATAAACAATGGCAATTTGCCTTTTGGCGCTAGGTCACGGTTGCCCATTGGTTTCGCACAATGTGTTAAAGTACTTGTTTGATATACACGAGCGCATTCAATACGTGTCGTAACCGAGAGCCACTTTATCTAGTTAGAGGCAAAACGATGAAAGACATTCCTAGAAAGTCTCTTTATATTTATAAGGATGTATTTTATTTTCCAATAGTTTCTCGCAGCTGAGCGTTAGAGGGCGTGACATTAAGTACGAAAGACATCGCTGACTTATTCTATTACCACAACCGTCCGTATAAGTATTGTTTAACAGTATTTGCTTACTGTGAATGTATAAGATCATTGTGAGCGTGTAACTGTTCTCGAGATGGGTGGGAGGCGCGGCAATTAGCGGTGCAGGTGGTGAATGCGACCCTCTGGCCTCAGAAGTCCGGGCCCGTAAGAACCTGTTATATTTCGATTTGAATGGTTATTGCAGTTACATTTCCTTAAGGCGAAGAGTTGAGCTAGCTACGGAAGTTTTAACAAGCAATTATCCGTTCGGGAGTTTGGTGCATGTTGTTCTTTTAATTATGAAAATTATTGCTTAAATTCATTGTACAGTTAGGTATTTATTATTGTAATTATATTGTTCACTTTAAAAAAAAATGATTTACAAATGCGTCTAATATGTAGAATGGAAAAGTTGTGTTTAGCATACCCAATACAAAAATTAGACTTACTAAAACGTTAGCAAGGCACTTGACTACAATGGAGCGCATTAAAGAGCTTTTGATTTATATTTTTTATTGTGAAAGAAATTATTCAGCCAAATTATATATTGAAAACAATAAAATCCATTTTAGCAATTTGACCCAAGATAATAAATACCGTTAAAATGCGCTAAGAGAAATGTAATATGCTCAACAGAACTTTCAACAAAAATTTAAACTTCGAACTTTGGGTGTATCGAATAAATGAAAATAAGATATTCTAAAATTTTCAATTATCTAGGACATTCACACGAATGAAGTCGCGACGAGAATTGGTATTCTGTATGATTATGGGGTAATAATTTTCATAAACGAATGTCAGCATTTATGTTTGGAGATTTGATGTAAAAAAAATGTACGTAACGAAATTTTTTTTCCAAAATAGTGATTCGAAATTTTCAATTTCATATGCTTTTCTGTTTGTCTTATATACATTAATTAAAACACGGTAAGTTTTGTATCAAATTAGCTCTGCGTTGTGAATGCATCATATGTTCCGCTTTCTACTAACCCATTGCTCCCCATATATCCTGCGCCATATTGCATGCGCACGTACCGTTACTGTTACATATTTTCCAGATTTTTTGTTAGCACGCGTACTGATGCGCATGTGGCGACTTGTGAACGCTGGATAGTACAACATAGTCATGTCGTTATTTGGCATCAGCTCTCATATGGCAGCGATGCGTGCCCAATTAACAAGGCAACATTTGTACTACTTTTTCCACTTTTTATTTACACATTTGTATCGTGACATGGCAGTATTGTTATGCGTTGAATTTATCTTTTCGTGTCGCACTTTGCATTGGCTTTCTCAGCTATTAGTGCATTGATAGGTATGCAGAATATTCCAACATCATTCGGATGCGAGCAAAAAGTATTCTCTTCTTGTTTAGTGCCTCATTTCTTATACAAATCTGTACATGCATTTCGAAAGCCGCGCCTGGTGAACTTCTCACATAGGTGCCGAGAAATCCTGAAACTGCGAGTGAGTTGAATGGATGGTTTAGCCGTTTGAATTTACATAGGTTACTGCACTTAGCGCTTACTTGTGATAATGTTGGATAAGTGCCTTTTGTTTAGACGTTTCGCGAGGATCAGTATGAATAATTTGAATAATCGCGATGTACAAACTTTCACGATGTCTAAGATATTTGAATATACTTTTTTCAACAGACTCTATTGGTAAAGAAACATTGTAAAATATATTACCGTAATCGAATTCAGTAAATCAATTAAGTAGGTATATTAGTTAACGGAAAACATTCAAGCGTGAGGTCTGGGTTCGTCTTCTGCATAGAGACTGCAATAAGTGCATCCATAACATTAGCCATTTTATCGTAATGCCCATTAGCTTCGGTGCGAATCTTGTATATTGTTTCGGTGCGAATCTGCATATCGTGACTGACTAATCTGAAACACTTAGAACATATTTATTGATTAAATGTTTTCCGTAGATAGCGCTTTAGATTTTAATGTTATTAAATAGTTGGTATGTCTAAAGGTTTTAAAATTTTAAACACTAATAACATTTTATCATTTTAATTTTATGGAATTATGTATTTACAAAATCTTTTAATGTACGTTTTGAAAAAAGGTTGTTAACTGCGGTTTTACCTTGATCGGCGTAGACAAATTCCACCGCTTAAGTCTTCCTTTTTTTACTATTCATTCACTTTGTTCCTTGCGGCTAGATTTTCAAACCGCAGTAGTCTTGAAAAATAAGGTGCTTCATTGTGAGCCTTTGAATAAAAGTAAAATTTTCTTTTCAATGGGAATGTTGTTTGGCGTTCGGGTTACATTGTCGCCTCTCGTTGGCCGTCGCTGGGTGCCGGTACATGCCGAGACAGACCTATTCAAATGTCAGCGTGAAGTCCTCGTTCCTCCCGCGCACGCCGCTCTTCCCTCCCTGTACAGATACTGAAATGTCACTCGCGTCACGAAGCAATCAATTTCGTATTTGTATGCTCTACCTCCACGCTGCTAGTAATAGATTTATTTTATAGATGAGTTCTTACATATTGTCTTTTGATTACGTAATTTATTTCTTAATGTACTACGGTTGAGGTGTTGCAAACATTTTTGATAGAATGTGTAGAGGTATTTTGTATTTGTGATAGAAATGCGTTGTTTATTTATAAATTTTCTTCATTGCAGTGTTATTTTAGCTGTATTAAGATAGTTTAAGAAACGTACATTTAATTATATAGGTAAATGATCGAATTATTTTCTTCTGATGCTTTATTCACATTTGATGATAGTGTTCGAAAGCAAAGTTTTGATAAAGTGTTAATATTTTAGTGCGGCCACTATACTTCGGAGGTGTGGTTAGACGTCTCTCACGCTAGATGGTCAGCGAAAGAGTTAGTAGGTAAGCTGAGGCTAAGTGCTCACCGCCACTAATTGACACCCAAATTACCAGAAGAATTTTGTGTGTCGCAAACTTTTGAAGGATTGTTGAAGGATGGAAAACGATATGGACCTCTGACAATCTCAATAAGATAGATTTTCTTTAGAAACTGACTGCACCCTGGTTGAGTCATTCAGTCTGTGGTCAAAGCTCATCTCAAAGCGCGGACACTAATTTAAAATAAACAATTTTGAAACGAACTTTATTTTTAAGTGATATTCTATCGGGAAATTTACTTTGTACAAAGTTGCGTATGCGTTTCTTCGTATATTTATGTGAAGACGTTTCTAATTTACTTGAGTTTTATGTAACAGTAGAAGTTTTGTCAAGGGACATGTCTGTTATTATATATTTTGCGATTTCTTTCATAGAAGTGCTGTGAGCTATTTCATCCAAACACTTCGTCTTGAACTTGCTGACATCATCAAGTATCCGAATATTCAGATATTCGGATATTTAATCATGCCATGCGCATGCAAATTGCAGTGCATGTATTATCTATAAAGCTATACAATTATTATTATAATGACTATGTCTTCACAAAATTTGTTTTATCTTATACACAATTCATTATTTACTGACTGTTAATAATTGTTCTATTGTGAAGCAAACCTGAGTCAGCGTCGATCATTCACATCATCCGTATTTAGTATTGATACGTTACTACTAACCTTCTTAGTATCGGTTGTAACTGCACCTGTAATTACGTCTATACGCTTGACGTAATAGTCAATGTTTGATCGAATGTAAATGTCCAACCGTTTTGTATTAAATTCAACCGCAAATATAGTATAGAGAACGTATAGTCCGGCACTCGATGCGGACAATCGCGTACTCGCTATCGCAATTTAACGAGGCACGATTGTTTTTCTCGGTTCTGAATAATATTGAGCCTGAGCGTCCCATGGTATCAGATGGCGATACTTTCGTTGGACCAAGCTGTACTGTTAGTCGGCTAACTTACAAATGAACAGTGTGATTATAGGCGCGCGGATCTAACTTCATGATAATTTAAATGTTCTCGCAGAACCGCAACGGTTCGGTGAGATGGCCATGATTACACCCGTGACTTCCTCTTATGGCAACTCCATATCTATGGATTTTGAATAGAATTATGGCCGTCGTTGTTGTTTTAGTATTAAATTTCGCAAACTAAAACAATGTGCCTTTAATCGGCCGGGAAGAATTGTCGATGAACGTCGACTGGAATTGATGCAGTTTATTAAATATAAAAATAATACAAGTCGATGATTAAGCAATAATTGTCGCTCAGTAGTAATAAAATAACCTATCATATTTATTCTTATGCGTTCTTAAAAATACTTTATTCGGTATAACTGCGAAATATATGAAGCGGTTTATAGCCATTGGAAAGCATTAAATACGTGACGGTGATCAAAGAAACCGGTGGCAAAGATATAGAAACTTTTCTTTAGTCAATAATGGTAAAGTAAAAGCGAACAGGTGCGTAGCCAGGAACGTTTTGTTTTGCAAACCGAATTCTGCCGATTTAAACGAGCTTTTCGAGGCTTTAAGCACGTCTATACTGTATCCGTAGAATGCGTTACGTGACATGACGAGACTTTTATTTATTCACTTTAATTCTAACCTAGCTTAGAATTAAAATAATAAAATGAGACCAAAGATTTGGAAGTACTCGAACCGGAATTATATTTTGTACTATTTTATTGATTTCCATACCGTAACAATTAAAAATCGAAGTCGTCAGTTTTCCTGACTGATAATATTCAAAATTTTTAATTATGTGGTATTACTTGTAACTCTGGTCTATTTTTAATGTTTATCGTACAATAACAATATCGTCAATATTCACGCATAAAATAAACTCCTCGGAAATACGAAGCCCTCATATATAAGATAAATAAATCCTAGTTTCTAGTCGCGTAGTGTTGCAGTTAATTGGGTTAGAAGTGTCTGAATTACATTGCTAGTTACATTTGCGTTGATAATGATACTGCTCGGTATAAAACGTGTAGTTATTCAGAATTGCTGTACTGTTTTATGTACACATAATACTAGGTTATTGGTTATAGTAAGGACTGTCTTTATTTGATTAACATCACAGAGTTATATGTTTTTCTAACTGATATTAGATAAGTTTTTGTTGCTTAATATTATTTATGACTTCGTCATTTTATCGGTTAGTTTCATCATGATACTGATCCGTAATAATTTAATGGATCTTAATATATTTACGATTAATTTGTTATTAGATACATTACAAAGAGTGAAATAATTAATGATGAACTATATAGGTAGTATTCAATAAGCTGAAATGACCGCATCTTTGTGAAAATTACTATTTTACACAGAAATATTTTATCAACAACTGAAAACGGTAAATAAAATTTAAAGTAAAATAATTAAATTTTATTAGTAGTTCGTGTTGGTAATCCGAGCGGGCCGCCCGCCGCGAATTCGACGCGCGCCTCTGAAGCCAACTTAAACTGCACTGCACGAGATATGGATCTCACGTTTGCCGTCGACTAAATAGCGGATAAATTAGCTAACCGAGTTAAATTAGTGGAGCTAGTCGCACTGGATTCTGCCATTAATATTGAATTTATTTTAAAAGTATGCGATACGAAATATAAATATATGTAGCTGAAGTTTACCAAAATGATAATCAATTATTCTACACACATGTTAATAAAGACACTCCCATGTTATAAAAAATTTAGAATCAAACTTTTTAAAGCAACTTTAGTTATCATTTAATTGAAAATGCAAAAAAATATAGATTTTGGGACATCGCAGCCACCTAGGCCAAGCGGTTCTACAGTCATCAAAGAAGCTTGTCCATATTCGACAGCGTGTCACTCAACTTAGTCTTATGGCTTACTTGAGTGACATGCTATGTATGAGACCAATGTTCCGCGCTGCGTATAACAGAAAGCTCTTTCATAAAAGTTGAATTCAAGAAATGGTTTCCCATTCCTCCTGAAATAAATTGTTAAACATTTTTGATGTCTTAAACTCGTTTATACGAATAAAACGTCCTGAAACACGTGATGTATAAAATGTCTGTGAACTTTCAACTGGAGGTTGTATTGTGAGCTTAAGAATTGTAGGGCAAGTGGTCGCTGTTATTGAATGCTTTTGTCATGTCCGTCGACGTTGGCACAATGTCCTCGCTCACAAAGGAACCTGAGATCTCCCGTCACTGTGCAACCGATTTAGATCCGTATCCCGAATTATATTACTCACTATGATCTTTTGCTTTAAATGTTTTAACTTGGGTTTTATGTAAGTTTTACAAATTGGATTATTGTACTAAGTACTAACACTAAGTATCATAATTCTACAGATTTATTAAACAGAAATGTTACTTATCCTTCCATGCATATTATAAAACAAAGGCCCCTATCACGTCTGTCTGCCTGTTTGAACACGATAAACTCGTAAATTATTGGATGGAATTCGATGAAATTGGATATGAAGATAGATTGTGACCGCGGGAAGGTCATAGGCTACTTTTATTCCGGGAAAATACATAGTGGTACTTTTATCCTGGAAAAACTCTTTAAAGCGGGCGAAGCCGCGAGTACAAGCTAGTCCTTTATGATACGACTAAGTTGTTACGGAAATAAAGTTTTTAAACTCATGTCGTTTACTTTATTGTATACATTTTTTACTTTTAGTGCTACCATGTCTGTTATCTGCAAGAGCTGAGACTGGTTTTCTGTTGGTACCAGCTTACTAGCAGATCTTCACGGAAGCGAGATCATTTAAACAGATTGTTAGTGACATACCGGCTTGCGATTCAATCTCGGGCGAAATCGCTTATTGCTTGTGCCAGCATATAATTATTTAAGCATTGTTATCTTTGTAAATTTGCAAAGTATTTATTAGAGGTTGTGATTGTGTGCGCTGTGCACAGGCATACGCGCTACTCTCTACGCGCTTGTGTGTCATTTACAACACTGGGTGTTAGTTACTTCCTACACTTCACCGCCTGAAGATATTTTTTCTACATGTGTAGGTGTGCTCTTCGTAAATTAAGTGTCATTTCGTATTTTTTAAAGTTATTGATCTATATTCAGGATATTTAATTTTTTTACAAGTAAAAAGTGGGTTGCCTTGGTTACATTTTTGCCTACTTCATCGAAGATAAAAACTTGATATGTAACATACTTAACTTTGACACAAATACTATTCATGAAAATGGTTATAAATTTCAATCCATAATCAAAACCAGTAAGTATTGATGCTTAAATTTTTCATTGAAAATTCAAATGATGGATCGTTGCAAAATCTATGATTGATTCGTGCCGTATTATTCGTTGCTTATGTGCCTTTCGTCGGTTTTCGCGTTATGGCTTTCCGCGCCCCCGCCATTCCTATGATTGATTGCTTTTCACTAAACTTCATATGTTTGGGAGATAATTTTGTACTTCAGCCGTAAACAGATTATGCGTGAAAAGAATCATAGTACTGAAGATTTTTCTTTAACTTGTATAATTGAGGGGTTTAAAGGTGATATAACATTTTCGCCTTTGGTTTTGTATTAAGGTCAAGAGATGCGTACTCGAAACTCTTAAGGATTTATTGAAAAGATTAAAAAGTTAAGCTTTTCTATTCATATATCCAATTCTTTTTCTTCTACAATTAAAATACAGTGGCAAAGTATTCGTAAGGAAAAATACATGTTGGGTTGTACTATCACTTTGTCAATTTGTTCGGTATTTTAATTTTCTAGTTTTGGGTAGTTCACATTCCGTCTGTGACCTAACGTAGGCTACCAGCTGAGCGATTCAATTGGTCCTTGATTCAGTTATAAATGAAAAAAAAATACTTTTTATCCCCTCCCTAGGTCCCTATAATTTTCTAATCAAAAGATATTTACCTATTAAAATACTAATAATATACCTAGAAGAAATAAGTTTAGCAGCTTGACTTGAATGTTGGTATGGTAGAAACTGCAATTTAGGTATACGTGCAACGAGTTCACGTACATTACCTTATCTGTAACAATAGCGTTGACATATCCTTTTTGGTTAAAAAATATTTGATTAGGTTTTACATACTGTGATGTTTTTGTTTTAAGGGAATGTTTCTTGTTAAAGACGATTTAAGTTAATGTTAATCGCAACATTCCATTAGGTCCATTAACCAACGATCTTTAGACTGAGATTATCCGACAATGATTTCGAATAATGAATTATTACTGTCTGACGTTTTATTTATGCCCATTGAAATGACTGTAGCAGTACAGCTCCGTTTCTGGACAATTCACAATGATTAAAGCGCGACAATTGTGTCAGTTCACGCGAGAAATGAAAGTGACTGGCAGCTGTAGGTTTGGACTCGACGATATAATTCATTTGTTGTGCCAAAAATAGATACAGTTCTGCCACCTTTACCAGCTTCCATTGTATGAGTAATGAAATGTTCAGTATGCTGGCGGTATTCGCATGTGTGTCCTATTACGTGGATTCTGTTTGCTACAATATTGTTAATTAATAGCTTGCTCATTATTGTCCACGTGTTCTGGTATGCCAGCTCAATGCATGCTGATAATGCAATACACGAACTTTAATTTTTTATACTTGATGGTGTGTAATTGAAGTACCAATTTACCTTGAAGGAGCGCGTAGTCCACATAATATTTTATGATATTAATAAAACTTAATGATAAGTTTAGAGGACAGGTTTATACTAACTATAACAGTAAAAATTAATAACTTTTAAATTTGTTGATAACAAACTTTTGGTTAAACCCCTGGTATGGAATTGACTTTGTCTGGTATAAAAAAGTAATTACTAAAGCGGTAGTCTGTAGCTCGTTAGTGAATGACTATGTTTGGATATCGAGATGCGATCAAGTCGTTTGCGCACGCGCACCTCATTTATCCTTTGAGGTCGCCGACTAAGTTGACTAGACATCAAATTATTCATACTCATTCTATTTTAATACGCAGAAAATACATATTTGTATGGATGATACTTTATGGCATAGTCACGCAGTAATAGCAAACTAATTGGAATGATAGTCTGGTTTCTGATGACTTACCTCCGCGGTCAGAATGACCTCACGGCTCATTAAGAGAACTTCGATCTATAAACTTCGGTTGTATAAATTACTTACCAAAGAAAGGACTAACTAAGAACTTTTTGAGGAAAAAATTGGTACGTTATCAAAATACATTCATGTATACAAAGTGCGTACGCTATAGATACAAGATGATTTATAAATGGACATCCGATTCTACTCTCAAATTATTAAACTATTTCAATTAACATTAATTAACCAATTACAGTATAATTTTGCACATTTTCCTTTTGTCTATTTTGGTGTTCATGTACAAGCGTGACAGATCAAATTAATTACCTCACTGTATACAGATTGTTATATTAATTTAAACCAACCAGAATGGGTATATTTGGTGTCACTGCTTACAGTACTTGTGGCTGTCATGATTTCGCATAATAATGTTGGTGACACTCGAAACTGGAACACTGGCATATACATTGTAGGACTTAATGCTGGCATAACAATACTGTCCACGGTGACAATTTTAGTTTGGCCTACCTCACGTCCCTATTCCTTTTTGTAATAACACATCATAAGCGCAGTTATGGAAACATGAATGGGTCTAGATAAAGTGGTTAGCTTACTCAAACCCTGTTCGTTTCATAACTCTGGTATTTGTGCTAGAGGGATGTCGTTGTTATATCGTTGTCGTGGAGGTTAGAGTTTGCGCCAACATGTTCCGGTAAGTTAGTTTAATATTAAACGATGTTCGAAAGTACAAGAACTGGATTTTTTTGTTTATGTTTGTAGCTTATTAGTTCATATGTCATACAATCATGCATAATGTATAAAAACTATAGATATTAATAATTTTTGGTCCAAAAGAATGATATTTTACGATCTTAGTTTAGTTGTAATATCTAAAAAGCGGCGATAGCCTATTTGGGTGTGGAATGGACTGCAAAGGCGAATGTCCGCAGGTTCAAATATAAAGGACACACACCTCTGACTTTTCTAAAATCATGTGTGTATTCTTTGTGAATTTATCGTTCGCTTTAACGGTGAAGGAAAACATCGTGAGGAAACCTGCACATCTGAGAAGTTCGCTATGGGAATTTCGAAGGTGTGTGAAGTTTACCAATCCGCATTAGGCCAGCGTGGTGGACTAAGGCCTAATCCCTCTCAATAGTAGAGGAGGCCCGTGCTCAGCAGTGGGCAAGTATATAATACAGGGCTGATATTATTATTATTATTATCTACAATTCTCAGATTCATGCAATATGATGATATCATGTGTCTAATATACCGGAGACAATTTAGTATAATTACGATTAATGTTTTGTTTCAACCTCGCTTACGTTGCTATTATACTAATTCCTCGTCGCTAAATCTGTTTATAATGGAGTTGTTTTTCCACAAAAGTTTAGGTTTGTGCTCGGATCACCTTGCAGTTCCCCGTGTTTTTGTCTAAAGTACATGATTTGCTGGTTCATGCGCCCTTATAAATTCTGCCACAGTTACAAGGTGGCCGAGTGGTATATTAGATCGAAGCGTGACTTGATTTGTATGTGGGTATTACAGTTAAGCTGACTGTACTATAGACTGTCTCAGTTTCTTAATTGAGTTTATTTAAAAATGGTAGTACTTCTTGGAGTAGTTCTAGTAACTAGACTTGTGTAGTTTCTTATTTGCTAAACACACAGGTTTACATCATTATCATTAACTATTTCACATCAGCAACTTATGAGTTTAATATTCAACCTTTTTATTATGAATATAATAGGTGTATTATGCTGGACCACCATGCGATTTCGGGGCTTACATCTAAGATTCTTTTTATTACCCAACAGAGCGTTGCGTGCTAACGTTAAACAGTTCGCGACGCGCACCTCCCAAACGTCAAAGTAACCTATAATTTCACTAGCAAAAGCAATTTAAATCGCAAAGGTGATGTCAGGGTGACGCTTCTATTACTTGTGGTGACTAAGCGAACGTTGCGCCAGCGGTGGTTGCGCGCGTTCTCAGATAGTGAGAAGTGATTCCGCACGTCAAAACGCGATTGACGGCGATACATTAGGAACTATCGAGCGATCGCACCGCCAACGCCGACCTGCGAGTCGTAATTTTTCACTGTCAGCGCTCAGACTAAACGTCCTCGTCATCGTTTCTACTAGTGACTGTCAAAAAATGTTAATGCAATTTTCGTTCCTGCTCGAGGGTGCCGATAATATATTGGAGTTGGTCTTTGGCGTGTGTAGGTGCGGGCGCTGAACGCGTTCGAGTGTACGTTAACATCGATGGATAACGTAGTTGAGCATCCGTTGCGTTTCTGCGAAACTTAAAATAATGTGTAGAGGCAGGTAATGTTATGAAAGAAAAATGTACATGTTTGTATATCGATTTCTCTAGGTTTGAACTTTTAATATTCGCGTGGTTGCTTCTTCTATTGATAAATTCACTAAAGTAGCGGTCACACTAGAATTTCATTTTAATAATTTCGATAGATTTCATGTATTAGCCTATGCTCATCATTCTTAAACTGTGACTTGTATATCAGTCATACGAATGATAAAGCGATAAGTCTATGTGGTGCAACTATTTTGTGTAAATTTTTCGCATATCCGTCATGTGACACTGTAGGCATGTAGTATTCAGGTAACATTGAAATAATTTTAACTGCAGTACATTGACTTTGTAATTACCATGGTTATGTGCTACGTGAACCGGTTAATGGCCTTCTAAATATCGCTTGCTTTTGCGCAATATCACCTTTAGGTAATTGCACGATAGGCAGATTGAATGTGAGATAACATTGTCCGCATTGTCATACTGCCCTTTATTTGTTATGTTACAATAACAATACGCTTCAGATATTGTTTTATTAAATAGCGTAAGAATATAAATTATGACTCTATTTATACATATAAAATGTAAGTTACGGTACGTTTCTGTATCAGTTCATAAAATCAAAATCTTGGTGAGGTGTGTGCTATTCAATTTACATGTATTTGCATTAAGTTTGTTCCAGATTGCGTTAGAATTGCGACACTAACTTATAACCGACCGGTCTATTTACGTCTCCATTTCGAATTATAACCACTTTAATAGTGTCGCAGTGATATTAACTTTTTGTGGATAAGTATCTACATTATTGACAAGAAATAGTTATTTTGAAATAATATCAGTATTTCTAAGTAAAGTTTATTTGTTTTAGCTAGCTTTAGCGGTGAGCATTTGTATGAATTTATGCAATAGCATAACAAAGATTAAATCAAAACTTCAAAATGCAAAAATAATTTATGTATAATAGTTTCTTAAAAATGGCTACAAAATCCTCAGAGCGGCGCGGGCTTTGGTCTCACTCGCTTATCATAAATGCAGATAAATTAATTTTAAATTTGCGTCACATTCATTTTATACCACTTGTTATTCAGTTAGCAGTAGTATAAAGTGCTCCAAGTTGACGGGGCTTATTCAGAGCCGAAGATCGGGTCACCCGTGTTATGTAAATCACGGACCTTTTATTTTCTTTTGCTGCAGTATGCTTTAATGGAATTTCGGAGTGAAGTTTGCTTTGGTATTGTTTACTGCGATAGTGCATGTTGTATCACACAAACACATAATCACGTTTTTTCGGTTAGATTTATACATATATTAGTTTTATATCTGAATATTGTTGCAAAAGTTTTTTGTATATTGTGTACAGGCAAAGAAATTCGATTTATGTAATTTTTGATTCCGTAATTCGAGATTCATTGACATATTGGTCTATTTTACCGAGAAAGTAGAAAATTTGTAATAAATACCATTGTTTCTATTATATATTTCTAATATCTTTTATCTCTCGTGCATTGGAAACTAAAATCTGTTAAAAATCAAAATTACCTGTGCGTTTAATTTCGTAAAGTATAATTGTATTCGTTTTTAATTCATGTTTATCAAGATAAGTCCGGCTTAGAAAAAGTTTATCCTGAACTTTACTGAAGTGCAAAGGAGTTGTTATTACAGGATAAAATTTTCTAAGCATATAAGATGTTAGCGTGGGTTTGGAACAATCTGTAAGTCTGTTGAGCGCAATAATCTACATATTTATACAAACCTATAAATGTCCCTTACTTTGCATTTAATCACAAATCTTTATGTATCGATATTTTTTTAAACATAAATTCTCGGACGAGAAAATTGTTAGTAATATTCCGATGGCGTGCTTAATTTGGGTTTGCGAGTGAAAAAATAAACATTCAATCTGATACATTAATGCAGTCTCCATTAAACGATTAAACGTTGTTCGCTCATCTGCATGCATGCAATGTAGTAGCCGTCTTCAAAGCGCAGCCGCTCGGATAAATTCGGATTTGTAGTTGCACTGCAACTGCGAATCCGTTTCCAAACATTCGCGTTTGAATCATCGCCGTCCTCCGTGAAAATGTATGTTAACTTTATATCTTTGCTGGTGGTAGGATATATTTTATGTCCGCCTGGAAAGCAAACACCGTACACAAGGTGTTAAAACCCGTAATAGTGGCCTACAAATCCGTGCCGCGTTCCGGGATCAGCCCGAGTCTATTCGGTTCCAACAGGCCGTCACAATTGTGTCGGCTGCCGAGGGGTTATCTCTCGTCAGTCGTCACTTTGTCGTGTTCTTATAAAAAATAACCGCATATGCTAATTTTACTTTAATATTTACGTATTATAAAACTACAATACGTGCGAATTCTTTTTATATAATTTGTAACATTACAGTTTCTTATTGTTGTATCATGCAAATGAATACAGTTCGTGATGCATATTTCGTTCATGGAATTACTTATATTAGATAACTTCGTTGTTTTATCGAAAGGCCATAATAATATCTGAACGCAACGAAGGTCGGTATCGAGAGCGAGCCATGCAGGGCAGTTGTAAGTTGCGAGTAGGCACACAACTGATTAAGCCTCACAATCAGGTCTGTAGTTCGGCAGAGTGGTGCTCTTTGAATTTACGATGTGCCTGACCGACGCTTATCGCATGCGAATGATCTGCCCACGGCGCGCAGACCGCTCCGCACACATATTTTATTTTATTCGCGCTACTGTGATGTAATGAACTGATAAATGGGAGAAAACCACCAATTAGTGTCGATGAATTTATTGTTTCTACTTAAAACGTTGGAGGGCCACATACTTAATCTTAAATTGCATTTTTAAAATTTGTTGTAAGTATGTTGCAACGGTATCAACAGTTAGGTGAAATGTAATTACATGTTTAACATTGTTGCATTTGTAGTGTTTATTTACTTAAATAAAACAAAACAAATATTTTTCTCGTAATATACATTATAATACGAACTAATGACCGAATCGAATATTTAAATTAATAACATTTAGAAGCACACAAAATACATTTCTGCCATTGGTTAGTTACTTTAACACTATTATCGTTAGCAAACACTAGAACACTAGATAGTTAAATTAGAAATCAACTGTAACTATGGTTTGTATAGCAACGTTCAGGAATATCGCATCAACGTTAATATGTGATGCATGCAAATCTGCTCCGGTTGAGTTGCTTGTATTGTAGGCCGGCAACTATTGTCTAGCCGAGTTCACCGTCTTGTTATGCCCATCTGCGTCTATGGATATTTGCGAAAAAAATAATATTAGATTTTTTATCATCTTTGGTTTAAAATCGAAATACACGCACACACACACACACACACATCAACTTTTTATCCCAAAAGGTGTAGACAGAGGCGCAACCAGGGCTCCCACTTTCGTCAAGTGTGTTCCGTCCAACGACGTGATAGGGGAAAAGTCTATCGCCATACCGGGCACAAATTCCAGACTCCGGGCTGATAGTGGGCACTACTCAAATATCACTATCCGTCCAGGAATTCGAACCCCAGACATCAGAGCTGTGGTCTAACAGCGTACGTAATACAACTACGCCACCGAGGCGTTCAAGTATCGAAATAAATAATAAATAAATAATATCAGCCCTGTATTATATACTTGCCCACTGCTGAGCACGGGCCTCCTCTACTACTGAGAGGGATTAGGCCTTAGTCCACCACGCCGGCCTAGTGCGGGTTGGTAGACTTCACACACCTTCGAAATTCCTATAGAGAACTTCTCAGATGTGCAGGTTTCCTCACGATGTTTTCCTTCACCGTTAAAGCGAACGATAAATTCACAAAGAAATACACACATGATTTTTTAGAAAAGTCAGAGGTGTGTGCCCTTGGGATTTGAACCTGCGGACATTCGTCTCGGCAGTCCGTTCCACACCCAACTAGGCTATCGTCGCTTATATCGCTCGTCGCAAGTATCGAAATAAATAAATAATATTAGTTGTGCTTCCGTAAGTATAAAGTTTTGATAACATATGAGCATTCGTTGACACTGTAAGTTTAGAACAAACGATACATCAATTGAATAAACTATGTAATTGGTTCTTGGTAAACTTAACCATTTATTTGCTTCTTCTTTAGTGAATCATGAAACATACAGTGAAAGGATTCTAACCGACATGCAACTACTATAAAGTTCCTATTGACATTTACTCTTGGTATACATCATCTTTAAATTGTGCAACAAAATGGTGCAATGTACGTGTTTGGCAAAAAGTTCCAAGACTTTATCGTGTTAGTTGTCAAATATTATTATGCAGATTTATCCTTATTTTATTTAAAAGTAAATAAATGTGTAAACATCGTGAATATCTATGCATGGGCATGTTAAGCAATAGACTTGATAGTTGATATTACACATAACTGTTTGTGATAGTGATCGCGTTAAATATTAATATTTAGATATCCGTGATCGTTGAACATTGATACTCTCGATAGTTCACCGTAGGTGCCAATTGTTCAATTGGGTCACAGAGCGCCACTCAATACCTCAGTTTCGACTTCCTAACGTGATAAAGCAATTATAAGTTACAAAACGCTTTGCTTGTATTCCGATAGATCTGAATTGTTTCCCAATAAATACATAAATGCACGTCGAATATTCAAATAAGACAAATCGAATACGCGATAATAGTCGAACATTGGCCATAGAGTTCGGGAAGTGTTTTGTAATTTTTTACTAACAGGCTTAAAATCTACTTTAGATCGTAAGTTAGTATTAATTTTCATTTGGATGTAGGTTTTTATGGTTGATGGTGGTATAAAGTTAAGTATCTACTTATGTTCATGACGTGATGTAATCTGGCCGTTACCACAACGTTATGGTTTCAAGCTCTGCGCGTTATTATAATCAGTTGGAGTAATTTGGTTTATACCGGTAACACTATTTTGTTCTATATTCAATAATTTTATAACCAAGAGTCTGCTTCGATATCGATATTGATTTTGGATGTGTTAAGTTTCTTATAATTGTTTTATATTTCAGATTACGAATATTGTACGTTTTATTATATTAATATTAAACCCTAATATATTAATATTTGGTATAAGTCGGTTAGAGTATAAGTATAAAATATCCTTGTTATTTTTTTTAAACAATAATTTCTTCCTATTTTGAGCTTAGTTTACATACATTGCATTTTTTTTTATTAATTTTCGTTCACACAATCTGTTTTGTTTAATTTGGCGGGGAGCGTAAGCGCACCCTAATAAGTTATGATTGTATTTTCGAATCTGTGCCATTATAGATTTATATAAAACTTTGTGTTTTCGTTTGAGTTTGTTTGTTTGAACATTCTAATCTTAGGAACTACTGGTTCGAATTGAAAAATTCTTATACCGTTGCGTGCGTTGCGTAATCCGTTAGAGTTAGGCAACAAGCATGCTTGATGATATTGTTCCTCTTAAAAAGTTGTAAAAAAATACTTTGAAACAGGCCTTCGCCTCATCTGTCTAACTGTCTGAACGCCATAAACTCAAAAACTATCAAACGGATTTCGATTAAATTTGGGATGGTCATAGTTTGAGGCCCAGGGGAGGGACATAGGCAACTTTGTATTCCAGAGAAATATACCTATATAGCGGGACTTTCGTCTCGGAAAATTTTCACGTGCGTGCTACAGTATATATTGTACAACCATATTAGTTGTTTGATATAGTGCAGACGCAGCCTAATTGTATGATCCGGAGCACAATTTCGCAATGATCGAGATAGATCATCAGGCTCGAGTACATTCGGTTGCGAAATTGTTTCAATCAGTTGTAACGTAATGACAAAGTGCATGAGTCAAGTCAAGGGAATGGGTGCGTGTGACGCTGTTGATTTATCATGCTTCATTACACGAACCGCTCGAGCATTTAAACGGACCGCGGAGGGCGCCCGCGCAGTAGTGTTGTATTTGATTGTACTTACGCGATCAAAAGCCGATCATATATTCAGAATTGGAATAAACAAATGGTGTAGACTTTTTGGTTCTATCTTTCTACATAATGGTCGTAGGTGTCAATTGTCAACCCAAAAGAATTTTGTTATAGTATATTAATCGTAACGTAAGTTCGGACACCTGTCGCGTTTCAAGGTTTTTTAATTACTATTGCATATTACATATTGATTATAATTGTGACTTTTAAATATTTTAACAATGAGGTTGAAGTAATAGTGTACAATAAATAACTACTTAGTTGTAAACATTTTTGTATGTGACTGTACGAGAAGAATCGGATTTTTTTAGATTATCCCTTCTGTCCGTGTCACGCAACTGCGTCTCGCGTTGATCGGAATCAAGCGTAATTAAATATCTCATGCAACCTTTAATACCACCAATTTATTCGTCCACCGTCTCCAGTCCACGTATTAATTAAGATTGATACGAAACGTTTAATCTTAAAGTGTGGACTTGTTCACTTACTTACGTGCATAAATATCTGCCACTTTGCAAATGTGAACGGCCTACTGTAAAAAACTCAACAGCGGTTTCATTTTGTTGCACTTTAATTTAATGAACGTACAAAAGATTTCAACGAGCGTCTTGTGTTAGGAAGTGTTTTTTTTTATTCATTTCATGTTAAATTCACACGATGGTTTTATATACGTAGTGAGTATCCATTTTGTTTTTGTGAGAAACTATAATATCATTATTACTTTTTACGGATCCGTAATTTTCGCTACGTCATTTTTATTTCGAGAGGTTGTAATAAGTTAATTTAAGTTTCTTATTTCCATACTTATGTGATCTGTGATGATAAGTACGACTAACAACTTAAAATACTTAAGAGATTAAAGACCTTTGCTTATTATTGAAAAGTTTTATATTTTGTAGATAGTTGTGAGTTCGTCCTGCGTTTTAAGATTATTTTTCTAAATATATATTATTTAACATCAAGAAACGCAAAACTTGAGCTTGGATGTGGATGGTAAACTTTGGAACTAATAATCAGATAATAAATATTTTTTCATCCACAGTAAGATAAACAAAGCATGTCTTGTATAAGTAACATTTTTTGAAACTAGGATTTCTGCCGGACGAGCCACAACCTAAGCTCGTATAAAATTTCGAATTATGAACATTCGATATCAGCGGTTATCAGTACACTCATCACATAATGTTTACTACCACTCTGACTAAATCATGATTTCTCTAGACTATAATTTAGCAACTGTAAGCATAACTTAAACAGTAGGCAGTGTCAGTGGCACGTTTACAGCGGTTTGCGATTATTCACGCTAACTTAGGATCACAGTATCAAACTACATCTTTGCCAATTTTATTATACACTCTATATAGGTTTAAATTCCTTACCTTAAGAGTGATATTAGCTTGCATCAGGTTTAAATAATATTTGTCAGCAGTCTAGTCCCAGTGAGTTGAAGTTTTAATAAGACCACGTCACGCGTACGCACCGATGCCTTTTAAAATGTATCTCTCGTTTATTAATCCAATTGTGTCGGTTCTTTTATTTGTTCTGCGTTCTTGCCACATGTCACAATGGAATGTCAGCATTAATGAACGTCAGACGAATGCGTGTCCCAATTATATAAAAAAATATTTTTGTATAAAATCTATAACTTTAATCAGTAAAAAATGCGGAGTATCAGAAAATAAATGTGCAATATACACAAAGAAAAAAAGAGTTATAGTTTGTTAGTTACGATTAATTCTTACGTAAAAAGGTTAAATTTACATGCAGCTCAGGAAAGTTATTGGATTAACATTATAACAATCTTACGTCTATATCCCCACATTATTTGGCATGAGCGCTACTAGTGAACTCCATATCGTTGAGTTTATATCCATTCGATGCCAGATTTCGAGCACAATTCACAAATATGTTTTTCCGAATCGAAAAACATTTTTTTATTGTCGCTCGAATTGTAAAGCACGTTCAGGACTGAAAGCAGAATAATACCTTGTAATGGTTTACGGTATCCAATTAATATAAATTATAATTATTATTTTTTAATTAAAATGTTTAGTTCCGTTTATACCATTCATTGTTTTACTTTAACAATCCAGTTGTAGCTTTGGCTTCAAAATTTATATTTCCATCCCCATTTATGTTCATTTTAAGTATAGACAATATAGCTTCATCGGTTTAGTGCATGCGAGGCTGGGCTGCTTATGAGTTTATGGGTTCGGTCCCCAAGTATATACTTGACGGGGCGACAGGCTTAATGCTGGTTATCACGTTATTGGATGAAAATATGCTCAGTGCATCGTGGTGGGTGTACCAGATATGTCTAAAATCACCCCTCGGATACACAAGCGTGAGGTTACGTTCTAATGTTTTTACGAGACCTTTAGCAACAGTACGGTTTATATTTCAATTTAATAATGCTTAGTAACTTGCCTCCTTACTCATAGTACATTGTAATCCATGAATGCACTACCGATACTGGGTTCTGTTATCGCATACTTACAAGAACACATTTATAATCTTACATCGCAACAATCGTCTGAATTACCATACTAGGTTCAAACGATTATGTTTCACTTGAGTCATACGATGTTATCGAAATTCGTGTGGGTCAGGTGCCCGTTTGGGTAATGTTTATATGTGAAAATTTAAAGTGGCGACTTCCGTGGGTTAATAAAAGAATGTAATTGTAACGTCGGCAGCCATTTTGTTTGCGGGTGGGGTCAACCCGGCCCCGCCTCGCGTTTCCGCCACGGGATAATTAAATATTACCCCACCACAAGATTTCCCCTCAAGAAATGTGATTCGCCATACATATTATTTTTGTTCTTTCTGTGTGTACTTTTGTTCGTCTTTTATGCAAACTTTTCAAAACTTCTCAAAGAAAACGCAATTATCTTATTTCAATTGAAATTGTTTTGGATTTCTTTTGTGCAACATTGTTGGTAAAAACAGGTATTCAGGTAGGAGGCGTGTAGTGTACGATGATTTCAGTAAGTAGCATAAATTGGCTACATGTACACTAATTTAGAAATTGTATATTATGCATAACAATTTTTCGTTCCACAAATATCTATATTTTACCATTTGATATGGTCAATGCAACAAAGTATACCGAAAAATCAATCAAAATATCTGGGTAACAAGGTGCTAAGGCGTAATTGCATTTATTAACGTATATAATAATACGGATCATAATTACTACTTGTGATATTTATTAAATGCAACTGCCTTTAAGCATTCAATTTGGCGCGTCATTCAAATTGACAGCGTTTACGAGCCGAGTACTTAGCATTCCTTATTGCATGTTTTGTGTATTGTATAGTTAGATTCAGAAGGGGCGCGTGCCTCTGATTTAGAGCAAATTGAACCGGGAGATTGGCTCTCGAGGGAACATCTCATTTGACGCTGCAACGCTTCCAATTGTCTCAAGACTTTGGCTCCGTCTATTGTCTCGAATTATCACGTCGCGTTGTCAATGCAACTTGCTCCTGTTTTGTGTCTCATTGTGTTTGAAGTCATGTTGTTTACATGGTGTACTTGTTGCGAGGGAACGTGTTCAACAATAAATTTAACTGCGTCGTGCGAGTCTGCTTTATGAATAAACAAATCTTGTATTTTTCGGCTTCCATTTGCGCCTGGGTTTTATGTCATTTTACGACCTCGCTTGGAAAAAAAAAAGAGTAATTGCGGGGCCTAGTCAGATATGCAACGGAGTAATGTACAATTTTCTAAGTGAACGTACGAGTTACGTTGTAACTTCAAGTGAGTTGTAGCATACCCCGCGGCCCTACGTAGGTACGACTGGTTTTGAATTGCGCATCGGAACATGTGCACCCCGCGCTGATTTAGAGCAAATTGAATGCTTCCAGCCCCTCGCGTCCAACACTGACATCTCATTTGTCCGCACACGCGGTGCCTATCAATTAACTAGCACTCCAATTGACGTACCGCACTTTAAAACTACGCACTCCTCCGCTAAGCAGTATGTTATTATGCCGGGAATCTGTTTACAATCTCATTTTAATTAAGCTTAAGCGCAATATATCGCTGGAATATTCGAGGGATTCCGCTTATAGCTGAGCCGCATACCGCTCACGTGACGTGTGATATGTATGTAATTGAATTAAGTGAAAATAGCCATTATAATGTTGATCTAATGTGCGCACCGTGCGGTTGAAGTGTGAATTAAATTAATTGTGCGCTGTGTCGGATGGGAGAATGGGTATTGTCATACTGGCGGCGTTTTGCGAGTAATTGTATGTATGAATATTAAATAGCGGATTATTTTGTGTACTGTCAGTTAATGTGATGACAGCACAATGAGGAATATTTGGGAGGTTGTCAGTCGACTCTTGGCGGTCGCACTCGGCGTGTGAGAAGTGTTATAAGAGGTTTTATTATAATGAACCTTCAATAAACGCATCTAAAGATGATTGCGTGGATCTCAACAATGATGTATTTAGTTTGTTGATTACCATCTATTTTTTGTTGTAGATTATTATTCTCGTAATAAAATTGTCTATGATATGTGTTCTAAAATATTCCTGTCTTTTTATCTTTATTGCGTTAATATTTAGAACTCTTGTTAAGAAGATGATATATCTATAAGCTGTTATTAAATTGATGATATCATAATATAATAAATATTTAGCTATGCATCTTGAGATCGAACCCAGACACGCACTGTTAGATCATATAGCAAATCCTACATAGAGTCGTTACTAACATACTTCTCATCAATTACGGCTGGATTTGCAATATTTTATTCATTTGATTTTTAATTGACAGATCTATCCAGTTTTAATTAAAAAACAAAAAGGCTCCTTATTTGGAGCATTTAAAAAACATATAAGTATAAATTTTTCACAAATTGTATTGTATTAAAAAACATGGCGAATAGAATAATTCGCACAAACTAGCCCAATATTTCAATAGTTCCGAACAAAAAAACACAGTTAACAAAAGGACACGTACGTATTATCGACATCTCGTCACGCTTTGGCGTTTTTTGTGCTTCCAAAATTGCAGTACCGTCACTAATTGGTTCGGCAGGGTAAGAATTAAATAACACTCGGTCCGGTCGTGTCGTTTTGACCTCCGAACGCCGGACTTTTGAATTGGATGAGAAATAAAAAGATTTTATGTTATGTTTAACTATGTTCGATTTTATCAAAGGCAATGGTTTTTAAAGAGAAGAGTGACAAAGCCGTCTTACTTAATTCTTATTAGATGCTTTCCTTATTAATTAATTTACTACTCCTTGGAGCGTACTCCGCGCAGTACGCAATCCGCGTGTATTCAGTATTCTCACTGCGATCCTAAAATGTCACACAATAGCCCTCTTATACCTTTGGTAAGGGTATCTACTATTTAAAGAAAGAACAGTACGATTATATCGCAACTAATTCTAGACGATTTAAATATATAAAATTCAAGAAATAATAATTATCGTTATTCTTATTTGATACTTAAGTCACTTAGTCCACTGCTATTTTAAATAATTATCGACTATAACTTCTTAACAAATTACCTATTCCCTCGTATGCCATCTGTACTATAAAAAAATAGTAATTTATGTACTCTTTATAGTTTGTTTTACAATTTTTCAGGATATATGATGCAAGTACAACTTTGAATAGATTTGCTTTCTGACCAATATTAAAATATTTTAAAGGAACATAGGAAAGAAAGAAATATTTTATGCTAACCCCAAATAAAGTAGCCGTCGCATGACTGGTGCTTTTGGTGGTGTTGGTGGTGCGAAGCGCGTCTGCAATGTAATTTGTGGTTGTAATATAATGACGACTCCCGACTGCCGACTGCTGCGCAGGAGCATCTACTTGCTGAGTCAACGCATTTATAACATTTCATTCTATTTATGAAACTAATTCATCGCGATTTGTAGACGTTCTATAAAATATTCTCTTAAGATACGAAAAAATATGTGTTATTGTCATTATTTTCAATATCAATATTTTTTTGTGGTACTAAACCAATTGAAAAAGTTTATTTAATGATAATAAAATCTAACTAAGGAAACTGAGCAAATTTGACTTGCAAATAGCGATGTTCAAAAATGGAGACAAACAGATTTCCCTCTACAGTTCACCGCCTCATCGAGAGCTCTCTTTATCTGTTTTAAATTCCCGGCACGCACGCCTCCTTGTTTGATTGTATTTCACTTAATCCGTTCGTTCCGCTCATTCTCTATGGTAATTCATCGGCGGTATTGTTTTATTTTGGTACACTTGTAGACATATACGCAGCACGCAACTGCAGCCTTTAGTTTAATGGAACAGCGCACACAATGCGGCGGAGTTTTTAATTTTTAACGTTAAACTCGGGCGGCTCTAGCGTACCCCACGCATCCGGTCGGACCACTCTCGTTTGCACCTTGTCAGCGCTACTGATTCTATCTGCGGCCCTAATTGCTGATATTCCATTAAAGTAATAAATACGCTTTGCTTTCTCACCTTCTTATTAGAGTTGATTACAGCACTCTTCTGTTTCTATTATGTCATGGGTTGTTAATGTTTGATGAACGATTTGTCGGCTCTTTTCGTTGTGTTAATAATATTCGTGAGATTTTGTGTTTACTTTTACAGGTGTGTGATGGTATCATCAGAATTGAATTAATAATCATGTAGGCGGTTGTTAAAATTAATTTTCTTCTGGTACTTAATGGATTCCTTTATATAATACATATAACATGTTTAAGAGCGATAAAATATTTGTTTCCTTTTATCGCGATGTCTTTGTACGGAACACGCAGATATAGTTTAAGATTGCGCTCGCTGAGTGAATTGCTGTGTGTGTTTTAAAATATTCCCAAAACATTATTACGGTTCACACTGTTTTGTGTGGTACGTACATTTTTGTAAGTGTCGCGCGTAAGTTCTCATGCGTTCATCAGATTATAACGAGATGAAGCCGCCATCATTATTTGGATTTAAGTAAACAACGAAAAGCGGAATTATAAGGAAAATATTACTAATTTATTTCAGTTACAAAATATGAATAACTGAAGGATTCTAATATTAAATTTAATGCTAGTTGTAATGTAATTTTATTTTGGAAATATTGTGAGGTACTTGAGTCTTAATAATAGACAAAGAACAGTATTTTTTAAGAAACCGATAGTGAGGAAATATAGGATGGGGATTAGACATTAAAGATGGAATTTTCACACCAACAAGACATAGCAGAAATATGTGGGCGCAGCTATAGGCAAATGATTTTTGTAACATTGATTTGTAAATGAATATTCCTCATAACATTATCGGGTAATATTATAGTCTTATTGGTATGTGCGCCATTAGTTTTAAGTGTTTTCTTATTAGTAAACATTAGGGGCACGCTCTCAAATACGAGGTAAAATGACTACATGTTTGGCCAATTTCGCCTAAGATGGTTATTGTAATAGAGGGCAAGTCGTACACCATTATTAATAACAATTTGCTTAACGCTATAAGATGGTGCCTTACACTACAATTACAAGTGATCTCTGTCATCAAACGTGCGTCCGTGGGCTGGCTCCGTACGTGTACACTGACGCGATCTCTTCCTACTGATAAAATTAGATAATCGCATTGGGCTTGACTTGCATGTAAAGTATTGTTATAAATTCACATACGTCGAGTACCCCCAATTTGTCACATAGGCTAGCCAAGTGGTGGATATGCTATTTATTATATTAGATGTAAAATACACTAGCGCATTACGTAAACGCCAAATATTCCTAGTTCTATGAACTTTGTAACACATATTGGTATTCTTACAGTATTCTAGCAATAGACCGTTGTATTTCGACAAATTTATTTTCCGTGCGTGAATATCAACGTAATGTTTTCTGAAGGCATTGGAGATTCCGGTAGCAGTTACAAGCGATATATTGTGGGGTATATGTGTGGAAATGTGCTGATGTTCCAATATGTTGGAATCTCTACCGCGAATAGGAACGGATGAACAATACAAATTAGTTCATTATGTTGCATGCGTTCTGTGCGGAATATAAATTTTTAAACAGATGGATGTTCTAGATATTTATTTTTAGGCCATTTTACATCGTTTAAGGTAATTTTAAAAATGATATTAGACATATTTTATAACAATTTTCACAATAATTAATAAGATTCCTTATTATACTATAATGACTCGAGACTTATGTCGTATTTATGCCATTATTATTTAAAAAACGGTTTTATAATACGAAGTAATAGGTAGGTAACATTTTAATTTAATCAGGTTACAATAGAAACATGAAGTTTGAATGTGTAAATTCGAATGTAGAGTATGCAGCGTGGTGGAGAGCGGCGCTAGATCCACTCCGGAGGCACTTAATGTGGCCCTCGTTTAAGTAAACAAGGTACACGTCTGCGTAGGCTCCGTGTCTTGTTTTTATCCGTCTTAGTCCGCCGCTGCGCGCTTGTTATCTTGTTATCCTATCTTGGTGAGATTGTGCCTTTTTGCGCAGCTGATGCACTCAATATATGCACATATTTCTCTCATTCTGGATCTTGCAGCCGCCGGTCCGTGCAACGATAATTCGTGCGTCGCCAACGCTATACTCGAATGACATTAATTAATCCTCCATGATAATAGTATCGCTATGGTCGATTTTATTAGTTTACTCAAGAAAAGCACTGAACAATAAACGGTAAGTTAAGATTAATGGCAATAGGAAGTCACGTTTCTCCTGAAACACCTTTTGCGGTTTCAATACTGTCACCATTTTTGGCGTTAACGATGCTAAAGGTCCTGTCGGTCGCAACCTTTTCTGGGTCGCTTATTATATCTGAATTAACGTATAACTCGCGATAACCATGAACGTCCCGTGGTGATGAATATCTCAATATGGTGCGGTAATATACAGCACCAAGAACAACAGTGCTACTTAATTAATTGCGTGCCGTTAATTTTATGATAATTAGGAAAGTTAACCGTAATTTGGTTTGAGCGTGGCGGCTGTGGGCCTCGCTGTGTAAAGTTGCATAAAAGCCATCGCTATTTCGCATTAAGCTAACAATAAAGAGCGCGGCGATTGCGACGCGGACGACGCGCCACAGCCCTTTGTGGGGGTGTTTGCAACTCGGAAATATCGCGGCCCACCACTTTGATACTTATGTAAAAAATATTTTTCTCCATCATAGCTCAAATGGCTTGCCGTGCCGACCGTTTTCCACTAAGTTAAATTCTCATTACTTTTTCTTTGAACAAGAAGTTAGCTTTTACAAGCGCGCAGCGGTCGAGAAAGAAAACTCTATTACAATGATGGCTTTTGACAGTGAGGTACCGTGCGCAAAACCGAACTCTTTCAGAGGGTCTCCTTTTATTCGCAAACAATTACAGCGCATTAAGGGATATTATGAAATCGGAGAGCGAGCGGAGTATCGTGAACGTTTAATGATAAGGCAAGTAGCGACGGTGGCTTTTGCTCGCAAATCTCACTTTAAGTCGACGCACGAGCAATGGACCCGATAATAAAATTAATTATGAAATTTATGGTCGTCCGACTTTGTGCGGCGCGACCGTCTCGGACGTGAGCGCTTTTGTCGCCCGAGTTTGTATCGTCTTAATCGACAATTTACGAATGTCATTTAGCAGGCAGCGGAACGGGCCGCGCGTCCTATGCGCTCGTAAATGCGAACTCAATTCAAATTACAATCGAACGATACATTATTTAAATCGTATAAAGTTAAGTCTTTGCACTTATTAACAAATTTATACATGTTATTTTAAGTAATTCAGCGTTATTGGGAATGTTAATGGTGATTTCATAAGCAAAGCTGTACGAATTGCCAAGATGAAAGTCTTGGACACGATCTTAGGGCACGTTCTCACATGTTTCGGATTTACTTGCGTATTCTTTATTCATTAGAGCTCCCATTCACGGTAAGGGAAATAAAGCATTGTCAGGATAACGAAGTGATTTTCCTAAGAATTTCGAATAGTTGAATAAACCAGAGTAGTCAAGCATTATGGAGAAACTATTTAGCCTTTATAAATCATATAAGAGGCGTTTTCCCAACGGTGTTAATATCACGGCTACTATCATACTTATTTAGCAAATTTAAACAATACTGGCATTTTATTTAAATGCAAGCTATAAATACTCATTTGGCATGGTATTTAAAATATTACAAAACGAATCAACTTGCAATAAAGCTTAACGGTATATGCTAGCAGAATAAAACATTTAACCAACAAATTACCTCAACGTGGTTATAAATTGACTCTGACAGTAATCCTGCGTAAAGCAATCATCGTATTAACGCGCGTGTAGTTGACGAGAATTGACTGATTGTTCGGCAACCTATTTGTATTTAATCACCCTCGAATTGAAGCAATTAATTGCCTTTAAATGGTAGCGGGTATGTACCATTAGGACATCAATTAGACATGATAGCTTTCGTACTATGGGGTGACATTATGTGCCGGCCAATGTCATTTACATTTATTGAAGTCGCTTCATCCACGTACGAGGGTAAAGAATATTCCAATTGTATAAATTTTATTGTATTAAGTTTGATTTGGGATTTTCGATAGCTATTTAATTATGTTATTTTACCTTGGATTCAATTTCAAGCAAAACTAATCTCTATATCCCCGGAAGGATAGATATATGACCAACGAATATATACATATTCTCTCAGCTTACTTCATTACCACAATATGATTTAGATGATGTATGTGTTAAAGCTAGTGCTATTGCTATCGGTCTTAATTCAAGCCTCAGGCAATTCAGTGTTTCGCAGATTGAAGAACCCACACAAAATTTATTGCATGACCTGCAGATTTGAACTCAATACTTCACAGTATCACAGAATAATCACGCTCTCATAAGATAGATAGGCGACCCTTAAAAATATTTGCCATTCGTGTGATATGGAGATGCTAAAGCTTTGGCCCAATACAGCATATTAGTTTAATAATTAATATCAAAATTATTTAGTTAACGCCGATATGACCTGTTTACTTAATAAAAATGTGCCTGTAAATCTTCTACTTCCATAGAATAAAATTTGTATTCACAAAAGGATACTAATTATAATAACATCATACTGTTTCACAGATACGTCAAAAGATTCTGCTCTGCGCAGCCTACAACATTAGTATAACAAGACACGTTCGAGTTCAATTGCAATCGCGGAAAGAACCTCACTTAAACAACCCATTTCTACTGTAGCTCCCAACCACTTGTTTAATGTTCGACCCGTACAACCGCCTCGGCTAGCACTTAACGCTTTTTGCATACGAATGTATCCAGCGTTCACCTCCCGGTGTCTCTTGTTATTATACCACTCAGTATTCAGCCCGGACAAACCTGAAGGTCGACCTTCTGTTCGAGATAACGAACAACTATTTCCTTTTATTCCTTCATCGGCATTTACGTATCAACACAGAGTCCCAACTTTACGGGTGTACTGATCCCGTTTGCTAGTTGAATTATTGCGGCTCATCAATCCCGCTCCACGGCTGTTGGATTGTGAACGTTTGCTCCGGTAGTCAAAGGGCGAACTAAACCAAACAGCCAAAATAAAAGGTTTATGCGTCGCCACGGAATAGCTCATAAAAGAACAACTACGTAGGACGCAAATGCTTAGATAAACGACTGCACTTAATCCGGGAGTTAGAATGTTGACAAGGAATGAACGCGTTCAAATATAAAAAGGCCCAGGCATTTTATTCCATTAATCCGCGTCATGTTGAATGTATTTATAACAAAGCTAGCACTTAATAAATCGCGTCGGTCCGTCATCAGGGCCGATGCATCTAGTGAAACGGCTAATCATTGTGTGGGATGCCGTAATTGAAGTGGAGAATCGTTCCGGTGCCTTTATCTTAATTTATTCATTTCGAGCGCAATGATGGTTAATATTGCTGTGACCGCTTGTCAGTTTCAATAACAAGGTGCCTCTGAATGAGATTGTGCACCTATTAGAAAGATATCTTTTGTTACAAATTACATACCCGAAGATAGAACTCCCTTTGGACGTTGGAAATCAGCTTGGACCATTGTTATCACATATCTGTCGTGCGAGTCTCCAACATTAGTGTGTATGACATGTTTTAATCAATGACAAATTACATATCGGTGGGGTTAATTAGAAAAGTCCGTGGTCTGATGTCTAATGTTGTGATTGATAGTGTTATTGAGATATGCGCCGAATAACTGGCTTATCTTATTCAAATACACAGCTTTCATATAATGCAAATGGTAAATTATCGGATAATACGGCGTTCGATTCCGTTCGTATTGCCAAGGGAATTGAGTCCGTACATTTAGCACCAATTGTGGGAAAGTGTGAGGAAATAATAGCGCTGTTGTTAATTTGTAAAATTGTTTGTGGTTACCAGTTCAATTTGTGAGTGTTAATGCACGAAATCGGACTCTATTAATGCACGAATAGCAAAATGGTTAATAGGATTCATGAGTAAATCAGTTATTACTCATTGACGACTAATCTCTTTGTTGACCTGTAAAGCAACTTTGGGTATTGGTGCTTTTTACCACTGAAGCGGTAGGCGGAGGGGCAATTAGTGCAACCCCTTTTTGCCGCGATTTTTGTTCAGTAACATGGTATTATAAGAAGGGGTGAACGTATCGCTAAATCAGGCACGCGTTTCAATCACTTGCACCACACACATGATTTAGCGTGTCGAAGAATTCATACTATAATTATTTTTTGGGTCACCTGGGAATAGATTCAATCGAATACAACACTGTAAATTAGTCATGAATTTAGGTTATTACAATTGTTATTTAGAAAATTACTTAAAATACAAAAGATCACAACAAATAGAATTTTAGATTCCGATATATATTAAGTTTATTTATTTATTTGTTTAAGGACCTCCAACAAAGGATACACGGCATATAATAAATACAATGTCGTAATATTGGTATAATTAACAATGTGACGTGCTTCTTCAATTATAGGAGACCACAGCATGCAAATTTATATATTAGTACAGCGGCAAAAATAATAATATTTGTTACTAATATTATTTAGAATAACAAACAAAAGGGATAAAACATAAGTTTCTAAAATTAAAATTTATAACCAGTAAAGGCCGAAATATTGTGAGTATTATGTAGTAATAAAAACAGATCTCTATCTTAGCGTGATTAATTAATAAACACAAATAAGACTATCGTATGTCAACGTTACCAATATAAAATTAATTAGCTATTGAAATGTAAATTATCTACGACTATAAACAGAGCTACTGTGGCGTGTCGCTTTTATGTTATAGTATTAATTAGTGTAATTATATTTCCGATATTAAGTTATTAGTGCCTCTATCGTCGTATGTCACTATCGGGAGATACGTGTAACTATTTCCCATGCGCATCCAAAAAGGAAGATTCATAGAATACATTTCTATATTCTACTAATGTAATCTAGTATTTTTTAAAAGAAATTGCGTCTTTAAACCTGGGTGTAGTTGATTAAACCCATTTAAAGCCGTCAAGCAATCGGCCATTAAATGTCTAGTTTCTGTCGTTAATATTAGATCCTGGTAAACCACAACACAAGACTATCTCAGTGCGATTAATAATTGTTCAGAATTCAACATAAATGATAAAACACTGCGAGTAAGTAAAAGTTTATCAAGAAAACCGAAATACAAGCCATGAAATTAACATAAAAGATTTAAATCTACGAGTATTGATACGACACGTGCTGTTACCGTCGGCAATACTTATTTTCAAAAATTTCTTAAATATATCTGATTTAACCAAACTTTGTAAATATAATTTGGTTCTATATACTTTATTCTATCGCAAATATTTCAATACTGGATCGTGGATAGCCATCACTTTTCCCCGTCAAGTAGTAGGACATAAAGCATAACTAAAACGCGTTCGCATAGTTTACCCATAGATTGTGTAACATTCGTGGATCTAGCGACAGTGAGGTCACAGCCATGCCCCGGTCTCCGAGACCCGTCGATCTGATTCACTTTTACACAACTAGTACGGACCGTTTCTGTTACACTTATTTTATGTTATGTAAGCTGTGTAATAATGCTTCTATTTATTACGATGTTTAATAGGCACAGTTGAATTATTATTATTAATGCTTTACCGAGTTAATTTAGGTATTGAATTTAAATATGAAATGTTTGGATACATATTCGGGTTGGTTTATAAACTCATACATTAAGTGGTTGAAATACGAGTATTTACCTTTAATGCGAATTCATAGTGCCGTAGTTGTTAAAATCAAATATGGAACGTCAATATTTTAGTAGGGCAAGGCTTTCTATATGACAATATTGCCGTATTACATATTGACCTCAAGCTGGTCACGAAATCCGCGATATCAGATAATTGCAACAATATTTTCTATTGTCAATAAATTCTTGTTGACCTCGTACTTACGCTGTGTTCAGTATTGCTATGTATTTTGAGTTAAAGAAGACAAAATGATAAGAGTGATTCCCACAATAATTGTCTTCCATGTATGCGCAACGAATATTTTGGGTCAGTTTATGACAATAAAGTTTCTGTATAGGGCCGTTATCTAGGCGGCCGATCGCCTACAGCCACGAACTTTTTGCCGGTTTGTTCACAAGTTTAAATTATGGCGCGTCATGTTGCTAACTCGATAGGTCCGAAGTATGAAAGAATTATTGCAACTCTGTGGGTGCATCTCTTGTTTCGCACGCCCGCCTCACATTGTTATTAAGTTCAAAGGTCGCTTTGTTTATGAGTCAACGCTTTCGAAAGGTAACACGGCGCTCGGGTGAAAACATCGCTTCGAACACGACGATGACATACTATTGATAATGTAAATATTGATCTTAAATTGCGCACGACCATATTATTTATTGACAATAATTTGAGCTAGCCGACTGAAAGGGATGTGCTTTTTACAATCACGAAATCTGTGCTCTTTTCTTGTTGCTTTGCATGTATTGCCAAACAAAATCCGTTAAAGGAAGTCTGTAGAATGGCAATGTTTAATGTCGAAGTCGTTGACGAGGAATAGTAAGGTTAATTTTATAAGTGTGTAGTTGATGTTGGATTGCACGAAAGTCTAGTCACGCGGTCCCGTGCAAATGTTGGCGGCGTGTTTGTCAATTCACTTTCGATGAGGGTCGTGTGCTTCTCGGCCTACGTACGCGAATGCTTGCCATAGCTTGAGCACTATCTGGATAATGATCAGCTACTGGCACGGGGCGGGCGACGATTGCACACCGGGCCAGCTGTTTGCTTATTGTCTTGCGTAATCCGGTGAAGCCAACCAGATGATAATTTGCGCGCTCGCCTGGGCTTTCATTATCGTCGAGCCACTTCGTGCGTATTTAATTTAATTTTCATGCCTGAATCACGATATTAGGAAACCGAAACATTGTGAACAATTAAAGGAAAATATTCTAAGAAACATGACTTGTTGGTATTCTTACCGTTGTTAGTTTGCTATGAATCTCAAGTAAAAATATTTTTATGTAACAATAAAAAATAGAATTGAAAACTAAATGAGATTAACCCAATCACAAACTAGAACATAAATAAATATTTATAAAACTATAATTCTAAGTCGTATAGCCAAAGACGTACTGCCCTTTTACACCAACAAAAGCGAGAGTAAAAAGGCTGTTTAACGAAAAGTCTGGCGCGTTGATTCGACGTTCTAATAAAGCGTGCTTCTTCCCTGAGGAATGCCGAGGTAAGTTGATCCGCTATATGAGCGAGCAGGAATCCCGGCTGTTCGTGGTCACGCCAACCACCTGATATTGACACCTAGCCCTTTGTTGTTTAGAGCTGTGTCTTTTGGTAACACATTCGTGAGCTTCAGTTTCGATGTTACGGGTTTGGTGTTTTTATTTCTTCGTGATGTTTGCGGTCGTCTTAAACCTTTATTGGTCTAGGTTCCCGTGATGGATCCTTTTTTAATTATTAAACGCCAGAACACTTCAGTTGACGTCAGATGACGGTGAAATGAATTATTTTTCCATTTCATGTTGTACGCGTAAAGTCAATTAATACGCGCGTAATACATGAGTGTACCACCCCTCGTTGACCGAGTTTATATCAGCAGCTAAAACTAGATCATGCATTTACTGTATTATGGTTGGCTAACTGAGTTTATATTATTCAATAATTCCCTTTTTAGGGTTGCATAGCAAAGCATGGGAAACCAACCATCTTTATTAATTGTAGTTTTGCCGTGTTGTTCGCCCAACACATAAAAAAATTTGAATTTGACATATCATATTCCAATTTATTTAGATTCTATCAGGATTAAAAACGTGTTATATATATCACATACAAAACGTAGAGTATTCTAAAAGTTGGCATAAATATAGCACGATATGCAAAGTCTTTGAAATATTCAATTAAGCCAAATTTAGTTTAAACGACGTAATGGGCAGAGATCTAAGAAAAAATTACTCCCATACTATTAAGGCGATACCTCAAGGTCCATTTTCATACATTTTGTTTCACCTTTAATCTGGGTAACTAAACAAGTATTGGCAAGTAAAGAATTTAAATTCACGTCTAGTTAGTGATTAGTTCTCGCAGTTGAAAGAAAAACGTAAAAATAATTAATAATCATGGATATTTCTGCCTTTAAAATTTCGTCATATAAAATTTAATATTTAAAATGTATGAAAATGGACCTTGAGGTATCGCCTTAAGTATTTATGGAATGGGGTTTTAAATTATCATTAAATTGAGGGTATATCCCTGGAATGAATAATATTTCCAGTAATATTATTTTAGTCATACGTGTGTGAAGGCATAGAAGTTCATTAATTTTTTTTTGGAATTTTGCTGTAAGGATTAATTAAACCAGTTGTAATGGAGCTAGAACATGCATTGTACGTTATTCTCAATTCACTGAGAGTCTTCACAAGTCACTAAATACATAATATTTTAATATCTATTAAATAATATCAAGACAATTAGCAAACTATTGTTGTAAAAAAAAAAATTAAGATGAATATTAATTATGAATTTTAAATGCGTATGTATATTTCATTTGGATTTAAGCGACTCCCCTTAATCTGATAGGCAAATCAACGTAATAAAAACATACTATTTTTATATTTTCACCAAATATTCGTCACGTGCAAAAGTATGAGAAAGGTGCACACCGCCATTGTTCGCTGCAGCTACGTGGTGATTGTCGCGCGAGAGTGTCGCCTCTTTGACGTGCATCACAACGGATTGCATCGCGACGTACTAGAATAATATACTATGTAGGAAGCACTTGACTACGTGAGAACATGACCCCAGCATTATGTCCGAGTCCGAATGAGATCACGGTGCAGAGTACAGACCGCGGCGCCCATCTCATACACAGCGATATCCACATATCAACGCGAGAGTGCATGTCACTTCAACTCATATAAGTTTTACTATGTTGTTCGTGACTTTGTAACTGTGCTGTATCTGTTTTGAATTTTGCGATTGTTGGTGCTTTATTCAAAAGAAAATATTATACTATAAAACCTAGTATGTAGATACTAGATGCATAGATAGTGTATAAATAGATATCTAGGTCACGAACTAAAGCCACAAAGTTTATATGTGAAGTCTATTTTAAAGATCTTAATTTTCATGATTTCGGAATTCAAGTGAATAAACTATGTCGACTATTCTGAGTACTTATCGTTGAAAAAAAAAATGTGTATAATAATTATTCTATAGTTGTAAATTTGTTTTCTGATAACATCATAGATAATTTTTTACTAAAAGTATAACAATGGGTGGCAAATCTTCAATGATCTCTGCGTAATTGTTTTTCATCGCCCTCTTCTTGGATTAACATCTTGTTACTGTAATTTGTTGAGGTAATTAAGTGTTATACTAGTTAATGGTATTGTATCTTAAATTCCCGTCATTCAACTCTTAATATGGGCCGATTCACAGACTTTCTCCAAATACGCCGACACGAATTTATTTTGCATTAGTTAATTCTTATTTTAAAGACTCGTACTATATTAATTGACAGCATTATTACAGTCGTAAAGTTGATTTTTAGTGTAGTGCAATAAGTCTGCTGTAATTTGGTATGGTATCGCGTCTCATGCCGGGCTCTACAACGGTAAGCATGGTAATTACTGCTTTTGTCTTTGGTGTCGAAAATGAGATGCGCATTGTGTTCGTTGTTCGTTTCTCTACCAGAGAACAAATGATATTATCACACGGTATAATATATACAATGTTACACGAGTGTGCGTTGTACTATGTGGGTCGATTTTTTCTTAATGTGATGTCAAAATGTGAACGTAGCGAAACTAAAACATATTGGGTACGATATATAATTATGAAAAGTTTATATTAGGTGAAAATAATCTTCTTAACTGTCCAACTAAACGTCAATTCAGATCGATTCAGGATACGCCCAGACCGCCCTACTGGCTTTTAGGCTATTTGTCGAATTAGTAAATTTGGTAGTAGGCTAAACTGTCTTATCAAGTTGCTACTAATCTTCCGTTTCGACATATTTATACAACTCTTATTTCGATGTTGATTGATGCGTAACATAGATTTTTCCCGCGGAACATAAATAATATATGATATTAGTAAAATATTTTTTTTTAAAGCTCGAGTCATATACTAGTTTATAGGTATAAAGATGAAAAAATTCAGTATTTCATTCTAAGGATAATGATAATTCTGTTACCTTTTGTGTTTGCTGTTATTTGTATTACCAATTAATATACCTGACGTTTGATTCCGTTTTAAACAATATACGCAAAAAATAACAATGCAAAACGTTATCATGTAAAACCGATTTATTAATCCTGGCTTTTTGTTAAACATAATAGGCCCGTGATGCTGATACAACTCGTTACTTATGATTTTAAAACGATCCCGAGCTTAGATTACCGGCACAGAATTGGAACGCAAAAAAGATCAAGACCGAGTAAAGGCCAAGTGAAACTCAGCGCGGTATTTATCTTAAACTTATCGGAATACCGCGGCGTATTCGTTTTTCTCTGCCGTCCCGTATATATTTTGAACTGGGGGTGTCGTTTTATTCTCGTTTCAAAAACAATGATTACCGGTGTTGTCTGGATCGGACGTCGTGCGAGCGGGACGCTCTGATCGTTTTGCATGAAACAAGGTGAAACCATCAATTTGCGCCAAGCGGCGGCAGAGGTAAACGCGTCGATCTCGGCGAAAAGAGCCGGCCCGCGTTTACTTGAGAGACTACACCACTCCGGGTACTTTACTAGTTTGTACCGAGCGGGCGCGCCGCGACGGGCCGCCATGTAAACTCGTGTTGTGTACGCGGAACATGCGCCTCCATTTGAACTTGTAACAACTACAAGTATAGAGTGTACAGCCAACGTACACTACTTACATGCACAGTGCACACCATGTTATGTCTCTAATCATTGTGTACATAAATATTATTCTACTATTCAAGTGACAACAGCATAGGCTAATTATTTCATTCGCCCATTACTAATTACGATTATTCATACATTTTAACCAAAACTTTCGTAAATTTCCCAAGGATAACTTAAAACGCTGCTTTTTTCACTATTGTAATATTGGACAATATTACTCTTAAATTTTGTAGCATAACTGGTGTTTCACATTAAAAATTAAACTGGAAACAAATCGTTTATAAATTTGACTCGAAGCATCCGTTTTTCGACACGTGAGCCACACACACATTCTTCATAGCTCGCGTTCGCACAGACAGTATGAAGGCGCGATTCTCTCAGCGGGCGTCAAATACAACACGCTATTTTTTCTTTTACCCGAGATGCTCGCGTTTTTGCATGAGAACCGATCCAGCCAGTTTTAACTAAGGCTTAGTTGAAAGAAAATTACTATTTTTGCAAACAAGCTCCTTACGGGCGCAAAAAGTGTGTACGGCAGCGTTGCAACCTGGTAATCAATTTAAACGAGCTTCATTGTTTCAAATAGTTGGAAGAAGGGTTGATGTACGTCGACATTGACCTTAATAGCGACTAGGGAGTCTCTCTGGCTCCAATATGTGGCCTTATCATATCGAATTTCTTTTAATAGCCCATTTCTTTTCCGTTTTGACCGTTTCTAGTTCTATTAACGCCACTTGCCTTTATTTTCCTTGTTTGTTCACTTTTTTTCTCGTTATGTTTAGCGCTACTGAAAGTGTGCCATAATACTTATTTTTTATCGCTCTGTTTTTTCCGCGCATGACAAATAAAAGTTGGATTACTGCGGATTCGTACAATTGCTGAAGATTGAAATATATTCGTGTATATGATAATTTAATGATAATTTCTCAAGGGATGGTATTGGTAGGGGATTAAGTGCACCACAGTATCGGCTCGCAGTGAGTAATGTCTGGGAATCAGTATGGCTGCTGTGCGTTTTATTAACCGTCGCGATAAATTTGCATCGCCAAACAGTGACCGCGCGGTAGAGGCACGTTCGGCAAATAGAATAAATACGTACTGGTGCCTCATTTCCTCGTTGGCCCGATATCCGACCCGACACTCCTATGGCAAACATAATTTGCTCCCATTTGTACGCTACTATTTTCACAATGCCACGTCGTTCATTCGGCGGTTTAAACGCTTAGCGTTGTTTCATTCAGGGTTACACATATTATGTGGAACAACGGTTCTAGTAGTAATAATATGAATTGCCTCTCGGTATATGACACCCGTTCCGCCGTTGAAGCATGCTTTCCTTAGCTTTTAGTCATTACACTGGCGTAGTAGTTAGCCGGCAACCTGGACGTTCCCGACTTGGCACTCCAGTCGGTACGGAATTTTGAATAGATTTTCCTTCCCAAAAAAAAGTCTTATGAAAGTGATTTTGCTTGAAAACATTGTTTTATATAGGCTTAACAGTAGTGGTATAACTACTGTCTATGAACGCATGTAATTCCAGAAAATTTGTGACTCTCGTCCTCAGCTATTAAGGAGAGCCATGGATTTGAAGGTCTATGATAATCTCGCTGACTGCAGCAAACGCAACAGCAAAGTTGCCATTTCAAGTTGGTTTTCTGTGAGACTATTTACTACTAGTTTATCACCGCGGTCGAGCTGGTCCATTCATGCTGTACACAAAACTGGCTATATCGGCGTGGCAACCCCTTTTTTGGTATAGACGTAATCATTTTGCCGAGGCGGAATAAAAACAAAACAGTCGTCTAATATGGCGCCGTCTAACGCTGCACCCTTCAAGACTTTTTTATTGTTTTATTATGGGATTCCAATCTGTATCTTTATCGTTTGACTTTAGCTGTCAACTCATTTGACCACTACCTACATTGTTAGCGCGATATAATTCCCGGCTGCATCTTGGTTTCGCGTAATATCGCGTGCAGAAACCGGTACAACCTCTGCTCTCTGCCTCATCGATCTTTCAACGCAGAATAAATTGATAGTGATCTACATTAATTATTATTACAACCCTTCAATGTCGTGGCTTCTTTGTTACTTACAACAGGTGTTGCAAATATATTGTGGACGTGTCATGTTTTGTTTTCGTCCAGGGCATTTGTTTTTATTATTCATTAATCAAATCGATTCTAAAATATCTTGATTCGAAATAAAAACACATTGATCGTATATTGTGTTAAAATCAAACATGGTGTCTCAGTTGCTCTCGCGCACTTAAAATTTTACATAATACGTAGCTATGCTAATGATAAGTTGTGCTTAAATATGTAACGATATGGATATACTGAATAAAAACGAATTAATTTTCATCCTATGTTTAAGAATTACCTTAGTGATAGGGTAATTCACATTTAAAAATAGTGCTTGAAAAAGGCTTGACAAAGTGGTTAGCCGACGGCGCGGCTTTTGCAGCAAAAGCTCGATTACGCGCTTCGACTTTACAATAATTGCGGATAGCTTCTAAGGCTAGTGTTACGCGGAGGTCAGTAGCCGTCGTTAAGTTTCACGATGGCTCGTATCTGTACACAATTGAGCCAAATTGTAATGTACGTGACTTTGGCGGCTTAATTTTACGGTCGACTTTTATTTTAATGAGTATAGTTCACGGCTTACGTCAGCTTTTTATTTTTGTTACTCCCGCTGACAACACTCGTAGCGAATAGGTACGTTTGAAATAAAGGCGACACCGTCGATTGACGAGATGTTTATTATTGCGGTTGTTGCATATATGAATGTCCAATAACCAAAACCTGTCAGATTTGGTGAAGATAACCGGCTCAATAGTGTGGGCCGGGACGTGCGATGAACTCAGAACGCATCGTTCCGATTCCAATCCGTGGAAGAGTTCAATAAGCCGGACTTAACATCGATCTTCGATCCGGTGATTACGGCCGGCGGCGTTGACGGATGTCAGCTTAACTTGTCTGTCACCCGGCCGGCAGACACCCACCATATTAATCTCTATTCTCGCTCAAGCAACACGTGGATTTAGGTATTGACGAAAGTAATTTATATGCAAATGATTTTAACTTTGACGATTTCGTGACTCTAATACGTCTGACATAGAGTAAGGGCACAAAGCATGTGGATTTGTATCCTATCTGTACGTGTTGGATATATAGGTGTGAATTAATTAATACAACATAAGGCGTTTGTTCTAGCGACGATCGTTTGCATAACATTACAGAGCGAGTAAATTGTCGCGTTTTCAAACAAGCCTCTCCCCTGTAGACATTTCATTACAATTTATTTACCATTGTTCATTTGAGAGCAATATAAAACAGTATCAGATTTATAAAACAGATCTCGGTGTAAGATTGCTTCTTTCAAATATCGTTGTCATGGCTATTTTTATTCAAGGATTGTGTTTATCACAAATTAATATTTCAGTAATACCGATGTCGCCTGTCATGGGACAAAGCCCTCCATGTTGTAGTGGTGTCGCGATCGGGCGTTCAAGTCTTTGTGTACGCGCCACACCAGGCCACTGGCGACTTGATAAATAGAAACGACCAGCCTAACAATACGGCCGGTAATATGATACGAGCGCTATCGACCGCTCGATTAATGACCGTCTCGCCTAAAAGAATGGACCATAATATTTATTATCAGATAAGCCACCGCTACTGGGCAATTCGTGTGTCTCCCACCACAGCGCTAACTCTCGGTGCATCGCATATGCATTAGTCACATCGTGTCGTGAGATATCAATTCATGTATGAGCCCTTATATTATACCCGTGCCGTGTTTTATGTTTCTTTGAATTCTTTTGTAATATGTGCACTCGGCGATATTTATGAAATATTCAATATTTTGTTTAGAAATACCGATACTGATGTCGTATATAAACGTTTAAATTATATTGTAATTATGTTTGGCCTATCTATCACTCCCTATAAAATATGATGAGAGTATATTAGTTTTAAAATCTAATATAAATACCGATTATCGTTTAAAAAGCGTAAGGCGTTCAAGGAACTAATCAGCGTGGACTGCTTTTATATTATAATCGTTAATGAAACGGTCCGCCCACGAGCCGAGAGTCAATTGATCTCGGGCGCGTTAATGGCCGCGTCGAAAGATGTGTGCACACACTTGTCTGACACGTAATAGGAGTCACCGTCTGCCTTCATGTTTTAAATACAGCCTTACATAACTGTAACTGTGCCGCTTTTTACTACCTTTTTTAATATATATTTTAGATGGTTAATGACTAATGTAAACGAATTCCTAAAGAAACAGCTGAAACTCTGGTTGCATTTACACTGAAGATTTGCTAAGAAGAAATAATAATATTCAACAGTCCCACTCGTCATACCGAATTATTTGCATTAATATATTAAACAAATGCATTGTCTGCAACAGATACTTCTCAATAATGCAGTCAATTGAGTGACCAATATTACGTATAATTCCTGTAAACGTACAACCACAAGCTCATCAAACACGTCAGTAACGGAACTGAAAATACTAACTTGTAAAATAATACATTTCAAGTTATTATGAAACATAATCATGACCGAGAAGGATAGTGTCAGTTACAAGGAATATCTTCGCTTCCCGTTAAGTTTATAATGTGAAAGACAACGGTATTTTGCCTGCAATAATTTAGCAATAGTAAGTAAGCAACGCCCATTCGACCTCCGTGCCGGTGCTGCCACTTGGCAAGGAACGTCAGTTTGATTCCAGCTTTCGAACTCAACGTACGATCTACGAGATATCTAGGATCAGATTAGCATGTTTGATTTATATTATTGTGTTTCAGATGATTTTATACTTCTTAGAATGAAGTGGAGTAGTTAGTTTTGGTGTTATTTCTTCGTTTCTGATGTCCGAAATAAATGCGTAATAGAAATAAAGTATACATTGTTTCTGATAGAGCAGGAAGTTTTAAGTTTTAGTATCCTATTTCATACATATTTATAATATTATCATACAGCATTTTCTAGCGAATATAAAATAATTTTGAAACTTATTCAAACCTGTTCCGAGAGTTATCATGACGTGTCGAAAGAATGTTTTTGTAATACGTTGGACGTTGGTATAATGTCGTGTTCGACCCGCGGGACACGTCGGGCAAAGAGCTTCTCTGGACTCTAATCAACTTGTAAATTTAACGCTCTGGTAATTATAAAACCCGAGAGGGGATAGTAGTTTCGTGTTAAAGGCATTTATCAAATGCCGCGGAAGTTTAGTTCCTCTTGTAGGTTTTCAGCGCTAAATCTAAGCGTGAGATAAATACCGCTTATTCGTTCGATTATTGCGAATTCTTAGGAGTTATAAAGCCTATAATTTTACTATTTGGTAAGAAGTTTCACACTCCAACTATATATAGTATAGACTATGAAAATTTCCACCAATAAATGATACAGAAAGGAAATTGAGTGATCTTAACTATCTTATTAATGTTCTGTGTGATTTGTATAGGCGCTTTTTATGTTAAATTGGGTTATACCAAAAGAAACCACTTCCCGCTCTTATCACTGGTGTATCTTGCGCAGGGGAGCTTAGTTTTTTTTCTAAAGTATGTCTCTCTAAGTTCTTCTCTTTTCTGACTGGGAATGGTTGTTTTGTATGGACATTTTGAGTACCGTCTACCAAGGAGTTGTATTCAAATAACATTTTTTACTACCTAACCTTTATGGCTAATATGAAAGTGTTAACTGTATTTTCTAGTTAACACCATATTGTTATTTTGGTTTAATTAATTTTATTGGTGGGATTTGTGTATTTTGTAAAGAAACTTAAGTAATTATTTGGAAAGTGCATTAAATAACCCACTCTTAATAGTACGCTTTCTCATTAATGAAGACGCCTTTTAATAAAGACGAAAATTGTGATAGTTACGTCCTTAACTTTTACACTTAACTGTTCAGCACGGTGAAGTGTAAAGTAGTCAGTATAGCTTGTGTTAGTAGCAATTGTAGCGTAGTCTACTCATTATAATATCGACTAATTAGAAATGTTGCGTTCTAGCCTAATTATATCCGAACTATAATAGTATGACATGCTGGTACCGTGCCGAGAATATTCTCTGTCTACCTTTACGGCGTATAGGTGTAATTAATATAATGTACGCGCGTAGTACATTTGCTCCAAATCAAATTTAGATTTAGTTTAGCGCAAAATAAAAAAAAAGTCATTAAATTCAATCACGCTCCCGTGTTATATAAGTTTGCGTCGCAAACGTATTTACCAAAAAATTTGTAAAGTTCTGTTAGGTCTATTGTTAGTATACTGTAACGCGGATGCGGTGGCTCGTTCGCTATCTTTACAATTAGCGTCAATTGGTCGCGGTGTCGGGCCCGATGCGCACGATTGCGCTTCCCATAGCCACCTGCACTCCGCACTGTCACCGGCAACGGGTTTAATTAACTTTTTGTCTACCTCTGCCGACGAACAATCGGCCGACATTCCGATGGCCACTGGCTCGTAAGGCGGATTAGATAGAGCCGTTTTCTTTCGCGGTTTTGTGAGAAAATTCTTGTTTGACTTTGGTGTTCCGGTGATTTTTTTTTATTTTGATTAGAGAGTGCCAAGGTAGTTTCAATTATGAACTGCGATCCCTCGTAGACTAACGAGTTACGACGTTAAACTTAAAACCGAATTTTGAGCAAGGCGATTATCCAAAAGTCGTAGTCATAAACTAACGTCTTTTGTTCTTTATCGGGGTAGGCAGAAATGCAACTAGTTAACCAACGCCGAATCAGCTAGCGGTAACTTTGCTATGACAGTGGCGAGTCCATGACTATATTGGATTCAAAAATCAATGTAGCTTGGATACTCTTATCAGTAGATGAAATCTAGGTCCATTCTGGTTTCACAGTCGTGATAAAATAGTAACTTTCGTATCAGTCTGCTATAGGAGTTACTATCCTAAGTATGGTTTTATTGCGGATTTCCTACGTCAATTATCTTAATTATCACTCATAAAAATCTCTAACTGTTTCCTTTTATTAATAGCATATCAGTTTTCTGTCTATAATAGTTAATCTTTTAAATATTATTTTGACACGTGAACTTAATTAAATCTAGTTGCACACAACATCTATCTTTATGGCGTATAGCTTATATTGAGCATATAAAAATAATCCGACCAAATCTAAACTTTACAATTCACAGGCGAAGTACAACAAAAATGAAATATTCGATGCAAATTACGACAACTTAATCGTATGAACACACGAAAGTCGCTCTTAACCACGAGAGAGTTCAAGTTCGCACGTTGATAGTTTCGCAGTTGTGCAAACGTAGTGGTTCGCCTTCGCGTCTGCGCGGACGTCGCTCGCGCCATGACTCATCAACAACGTCAACATGTCAGTGCCTCGTTTATATGAATACGTCACAATTCTCGCTATGTTTATTTAAAGTAAGAGTTTTCAATATAATCATGCAGTATTGATTAAGCACTTATCTGTTTTGGTTTGTCTCTTGATAGCTTTTCAAATGTCACTTGAGTGCGCGTTGCTAATGTGTCGCCAAGTTCGTGTTATGACTCAGCTTATGTTTACTTATTTGTTAAACACGTTAACTTATAGTAAGTGCCTTTATAAAGTACCTTTGTACCTACTGAAGTAAAAATAAAGATCGTAAGTTAAATAAAAAAGATCGTTTTAACTCAAAAATAAATCAATCCTGCGCGGCGGCTCTTGGTTTGCGCACTGCCCGTTTAATTGTTCTATGATAATCGTTAATAGTAGTAATGCACCCATTATCGTCTCCATCCATTTATATTGATCGCATTAATGCGTATCGCGTTGAAAGCATTTGTTGTACAATGACAAGGCGCGGGCAGCGGGCTAGTAATGCGAACAGGCTCTACATATGCATGCGCTATGTGGACCGTTTCACATGAACCTCTCGTACACGGCTGGAGTGGTAATGTGCGCCAGGCGTGGGTTTATGTTACGTAATTTTTAGACAACTTTACGATATGAGCCCTTTCATAGAATCCTCACGTGTTTTTGTCTATTAAACGTTTATTCTGTAACTATAAAATAGACCAGCGTAAACTACAGTACATGAGTCTATATAAATAAAATTAATAATAAATAAAATTCAATGTATTTGTCCGATGTCTAATTTCTTCTTTGATTGCTATAATGCTCTACTCGACCGTATGTGGGCCTTGTTACAATAAATTTTACATCGTCGTCTGACTCAGTATTCGACTGTATTTTTCAATTATTCATCGGTGTTCTCTTTTAACAACAAAATTGATTCAGGGTGTTTAATATTTAAAAGAATGATTTCTTTGATTTATTACTTTTGTGTTGTTACAAGTTGTCGACGGTTAAGGTTGTAAATTGTTTGTGTAAAGTCGTATCACGGAATTGTAACCATAAAAGAAACACTCGGGTAGAAATGTCACCAAAGAAGAATACCTATTTCTATTTGGTTCAATTTTATTTGACAGAGGCTCGAGCGTTTACGAGGTCTTGTGCGTTTCTACGTTTTATGTGCCACCGTTAAATAATGCGAACACTTCGCGTGATGTCGGAAAAGCGAACAGTTGTGTTTTGTACTTTTTATGAGTTGTAGAGACGTGTCTCATTTTATTCCACTTTTCAGGAACGTGGTATTTTGTTAACTTTGATTCGATACGGCTTACCTTTAACTTTTTATGTATCTTAAGTGCAAAGTATATGCAATGTTTCGACGTAACGATTAGAGTTTAGGAATTCATAAAGTAAATGTAAGCATTTATGAGTAATATTTTTCTACTCCAATATGAATAAATTAAAACAGAGTAAATTGTATTAAAGCGGCGTTAGCCTAGTTGGGTGTGGAACGGACTGCCGAGACGAATGTCCGCAGTTTCAAATCCCAAGGGCACACACCTCTGACTTTTTTAAAAAAATCATGTGTGTATTCTTTGTGAATTTATCGTTCGCTTTAACGGTGAAGGAAAACATCGTGAGGAAACTTGCATATCTGAGAAGTTCTCTTTAGGAATTTCGAAGGTGTGTGAAGTCTACCAATCCGCACTAGGCCAGCGTGGTGGACTAAGGCCTAATCCCTCTCAGTAGTAGAGGAGGTCCGTGCTCAGCAGTGGGCAAGTATATAATACAGGGTTGATATTATTATTAAATTATTAAATTGTATTGAAATATAGCGACACTATTTTTTTTGTTATAAATTGACGTCAAATAATTCATACATCAATATTATCATCACTCGGGAGGGTTACAATTTCGTAATGAACTAGCGGGAAATTGTAATTGTAGCTATAAACGGAATTGTTTTACATCCGTTTAAATCCAGGAAGATGGATCAATTTATTTCTCCACCAATCTAAATCGATGTCCTAGTTAAATCCGCCCATAAAGCTGGAATCTTGAGCGATTCAAAGGAAGGGATCGTAATCAATTCCTCGAATATCTCTTAACATCTCTAGTTCAATTAAAAGTTTACAACGTGGAATGTACGTATACTCGTCTTTATTGAGAGTTGCAGGAAGTTAGTGCTGATCGTGAGGTAGATTTCAAACTGTCCTACCCATTTGTGTTATGCGTCTGTGTCGGCAATCGTTAATGTGTTTTAATAATTGTTCTACACGGCACCCCACTTAGCTCCGAACTTGATTTATAACTGCACTTGAGGATAATTTTAGAATATAAAATTACTAGCTGTTTGTTCAGCTAATATTATTATTTTTACATCGTGCTAATTCAGTATCTTCGAATAAATGTGCATGCTTAAGTGCATTATTGTGTATTTCTGTAATGATTTTTGCATTGTTAATTATTTAGTGAACATAAAATTATGAAGATAGATATCGATCTTTCGCCGGAGCACACGAAGTGTGATTACTTTCTTCGGGGCCGTTGTCTGCGAGGCATTCCAATCAGTCGGACGAACGCCTTAGACGACGAACTCTGCTAAGATTGTTAACAAGCTTTCGTACCCTATTTGTGCTTCTTATTACATTACATGTTAATGAAATACAACCTCTTCTCTGATAGTCCAAAAGTAATCGGAATGAATATTTGAATAGTCGGTATTGTATTTTCCTTTATGTAAAATATGAACTTTAAAACATGATTAATCACAAGGAAAATTATGAAAGTTGATCGAACCGATAGATGTTATTATAATCGAACTTTAATATGATAAGGTCGCTTGCGCTGTTTACAATATTGTGTTCAGCGAGAACAGTTGACAATACAACATTGCAATATGGCACAGGTTGTGGAGCGCGCCAGCCGATATTGACATGTGGCAGTGTCATTCGGCGCACTCACGGCGTCGCCAAATCAACTGGCTAAAATTTTCCAATCAATTTGTTGGCGGCATGCTGGTAGCAAACACCTGTTAATTTTTTTAATAGTAAATCTGTTGTTTTGAGTGCGTACTTGAAGTGGCGCGAGCGGTGATAAGTAACTTTTTATAATGACATGTGCTGTATAAGATAAGTTACACTTATGAACACTCATGGCTTCTAATGTGCCAGGTTTGTAGGTCGCCAGCCTGCCGCGCATACATTGTACGATGCCGCACATGTGATGTCTGGCGCCCCCGACACGCGAGCACCTCTTCGAATAGAGACCGACACTAACATTTCCAGAATCATATGCTCAGAGAGTTTTGAACTCGGTTAAGCTCGACGGAATAGCTATTCTGAAATTTCAGCAACACATATGCAAATGTCAGCTCTCGACACTGATTGTACGAGTGGCACGGGGAAAATTCATGCATTTACATTAAATTTCACTGAAATTGGACCCGACTTTGTAGTTTATATATGAGCATGTTGTGTCACGTGCGCAAAGCTTTCGATATTTATGATTTCCAATTCCATATGTCGTGCAGCGTGAATGAATGCGAACTGTAAGTGCAGTTGGAGATTATTTTCAAATGCCTTCACATTTTCCAATACAAACGAGAAATACATAAAAATACAAATGACCGCCTCTGTTATGGCAATGTTTGCGTATTGCATATCAGATTAACTATTCGAATCATTGTTTACAATCGTTCGTGCTGGCAGTACTAACACTTGTGCGTATAATGAATGTTGGTCACATTAATTACTGTTTTAGTACCACTTTTATGAGTTTTCCTTTATCGGACCGTGTGAGATTACGTGTTCAACCTTATTACTTTTGCTTCTCTGTTTTTGATGACTCAATACAACTTCATTATAGGCTTTGGTCAGGGGCTATAAAAGCAACAATGTTTCATGGTTTAATTAAAGAAGACAGTTATTAATGGTGTACATTAAACTTTAAGGTAGACAACGATTATAAATTGTAATGTAAATAGAACAACGTAAATATATTGCAACTGAAATTGTTGGATTACTTTTTGTTAATCTGTAGACATCATGATGCAGCAGCATTCGGTTAGGTGATGTTGAGTTTCACACATCTTGTCAAATCAAATTTATGTTTGCCAATGATAATTTAAAGTATGTATATGTACGTACAACGTACATACCTGTATTTGGCTAGCAACTTACCAGTTTGTTATTTTTATTAGAGGCTTGTGTAAGGTATCATGAACCTGTCCTTCGGTCCGCTGGGAAAAAAGTATGAATGAATGTGAGTTTTTGTTGACTTGTCACTGCATTTCCGGCGTTTGGCCGGTCGATCGTACCGCGGCGGTGCGCGTGGAGAATCGCGGTACGCCTCGGACCGCCGCGTGCGCACGTCGCCGCTTCTAGGGCTTACCGGTGCGGCGCCCTTTTACTTTTATGACGTGGTTACTGTTAACATTTTCTCGCGATCAAATATGAACATTGTATTTTTGAAGTAAACTTGCTGTACATCTTTTAAAAAGTAGCTGTGAAATTTTTAATGTGTCGTATAATCTTCATAGACAGATTTAAAATTTCGGTAATGCAATGCTGTTCTAATACTTACTTAAGGTATAAGTAGTCATCATTATTGTAATGTAAATAGACGGTACAGATTCTACAATGTATTGCATTTGTACCACTATAGTTTCCTACGGGTAATCAATATTACGAAATTATACCCGTTCTATGCTATAAAAAGTAAAAATCATTGATTGACAGCTTTTGACAAGCGCAGCAGCCCTGTTTTCATGATTCGACTAGGACACGCTCCACTGGTCGCTTAGTGATCGACAAACGCACCGAAGTAACCGATCATAGGACCGCACGGTGACTCTGTGATGTCGCTCCGCTGAGACGAACCGCTCGAATAATGTCACATAAACTTATTAATTTTTATACTTTGAAAAAAGAAACGTGGAGTTTTGATTCAATTTAATTGGCATCATTATTTCCAACTTGTTTTTTAAAGTATTGTTGAAAATAACGATAGAGGAAGAATGAACTAAATTAAATTTAATTTAATATAATTTTGGGGTCAGAAGAGATTAAGGAAAGTAAATATGAAAGAAAATAATTGGGGAATGTCACTGGAGATTAATGGTAGTAAACATAGAAAATAGTTTTTCGACGTCTGTATGTTGCTTTGTAGATCACGGACATATTATTATTATTATGTATCTAATATTAATACATACAGAATATTCTACATAGGAAGTGAAATTTTATGTCTCATCATAGGATATAAAGACACGTTGGAATATAAATTTGTAAACTTCCCAAAGGCAAATAATACACAGATTAAAAGATTTTATTAAAACAAGGGCGCAACAATATAAAGGAAGATCGTCTAGCAGCACATTACGAAACTGTTCACGCAGAGTGGCCATCTCCGACACAGTTCGTACGTCTGAAAAAACAGCAAAATGCGAAGCAACAGGTAGACGTCCAATTAGAGAGGGCCGTACTTGAGTAGTCGACGCGCGGCGCGACACCGAGCTTTGACGGCCGCGACAAAAACTAAACCCCGTTTCGCTTGCCGACACTACGCTAGCATTTTTTACATCGCAAACATGTCGCGTTTCGCTTTAAGTTTTTCAACCTCTTGCTCTATATGTACTCATTTAGATGGTCTGATGAATTTGTAAATTAAAACAACTTTCTTACGCTTCTGTACTTTAATTAATATTTGTTTGTAAACACCAATTTAATATTGTAAATTGTAATATAAATGTTGTAATAAAATGAACATAAACTGCAGGGAGTAATGAACTTCGGCATTTAAGCTTCATTCTGCGCAACCTTGTTGACTAATCTGTAGCGAATTCTTACTAACATTTCCAATTTAACTGGAAATATTATTCGGGCCGCCATAAATCAGGAGTGTCTTCAGGCTCCTCGCGACAATTTCGGAAAGAGCTTTAATTCTTAATTATGGCCTTGCTCGTTCTGTCGTATTTATTTTACTTTGTGAAATTATCTTTTGGGCAGACCGGTAATAAATTTGTTCACGCTATCAATAATTGGGATGTTAACGTGTATGAGATGGGGCTCAAAGCCGTCGTTGTTGTTTGATGTGAACCGCTTATAGCAAGATTTTCCAAGAAACCTCTTTTGTGTGATGTCGTTTCATTTATGTGTAATCTCTGTACCCACACTTAACTTAATTTTGCGAATGGTTAATACCTTTATATGCTGGTGTCAGAGTACCCGATATATTCTTTATCTGACTAGAGTAAGACTATCATACGCACGAAGAAGCCGCGTTATTGTCTTGTTATATAGTCCGTGGGGATAACCAGTACGATGCGCCGTCAAATCTCTAGCCACTGTGGAGAAACGCGATGTCTTCTGGTCGATATTATACTTGGACTGAAGTGAACTATCAGATGTTGTATTTACTTTGCCGCGGTCGAATAGGAAATTTTGAACACGGGGAAAAAGCTTGCAGTATTACTTAGCAAATAGAAGTTATATTCGTATTTATTTGTTTGACAGTTTATGACTGTGATATGAAAATTCTCAAATTCTATATCATCGTAAACTAAGAAAAAGTGTTCAGCGCATGCGACACATTCCTGCAACGGAATTTTAATTCACAATTTGTCTCCCAATTTTTCGGGTTTGTTCGGAACGCCAGCGGTAATGGGAAGGCATTCGGCAAAGCAGTCACACGCTCTCCCCCAACTCGCTACTATTTAAACTGGCTGGATTAAGTTCGACTCGCGTTTTTGTGAGGATACAATTTAATCTGTGAGCTAACTAAATATAGCCAGTTTGGTAGCATGTATTTTAAAGTCCAGTTAGGTGAGCGGACAGGCGTGTGATGCAGTTTTAATGACATAATCCATATACCGCTGACTCGATTAACCCGGCTACTGGCAGCCACGCTAAACACCTATCTTCACGTGAAGCCGTTCAGTAACCGGGTATCTATCTAGTGCCGTATTAGTTATTATCTGTTGGATCACGAGTGCCGCCCGTGCACCACCAACTGACGTTTCATCGATTTACCGCCCCACCTCGTTATTGATCATTTACTTTGATTACATGTGCTCGCTTTATATAATATGTAACACCGGATGCAATTTATGAAATGTTGCATAATTGATGCCATTATTCTTAGCCGACGGCGAAATGGATATTTTAATTGTGATTACGACTTATTTATAATGAGGCTATTTGCGCTGGTAGTGGCAAATGGAAATGATTAATTACGATCCGGTAATTAAATCAATCAAAATATAATAGTTGTCGCGAGCAGGTTCGTGCGCGGTGGAAGCTCATCAGATAAGCTCGTGTGACTTCACACGCCGAGACTCGTCGCGACGCACCGCACCGCACCACTGTATCACAGTAGTACCGCGGCTCCGCGGGCGGCACTGCACACAATTTATACATAGTACATAGTTTTTATTACTACAACTTTGATAGTTATAACTTATCTATGGCGTTTTACTGTTTGGATATTTATGTAAAACTGTAGTAAAACTGGTCTATAAAACAAAAACTCAATATTATTTACACACAGCGTGGGAGTATTATTATGATATGCTGTTTTATGTCTACTATCACGAGAATTAGAAGCGTATCGTTCGTATATTACTTCTTCAGAAGCCAAATAAAAATAGTAAGCCATTAAACAAAAAGACACATTTATGTTCATAATATTTCACGATTTTTATTATAAAGTGGTTAGATTTACTATGCCCTTCGCTTAATTTATGTCGATTTTTTTTATTTCGGGATTTACTTATTGCGTATATCCAATTAATATGTTTTAAGACGCGTTATTATTTGGTCATATAAAATCACATCCGAGAGCAATACTTTAAATATTAATAGTATGTACTAATTTGGTTTATATTTTAATATAATCAATAGTCGTGCACAGACGAGCTTTGTAATTATTTATTCACCTGTATCGTAGGAAATATTGAGTGAATATCAGATAAATAATCGATTTAAGCTATTTGAGTTTACACAAACACATCTAATAGCACTCTTTTGTTAATGCTTCGAGTTACTGATTAAGATCAGGTTTGCATACCTTACTGTATATCGCGACTTGAAACGAAATGAACGTGTTAACGAGGCAGAAACTAGTGAGGCGAGGGTATGCATGACCTCGGGATCAAGCGCGTGCTTCGTGCAATAACTGACGAATGTAGGCGACAAATCCGATCTAGGGCAAGCTTTGAACCAGCGCGGCATCCAGCTAAATGACATAAAAAACATTCCACATTTCGGCGCCGTTTCGTGTTTTTGTGTGCTCACACGCTTTCGGTTCACATTTTTTGGATTTCGCACCATTGTAGTTAAAGTCAATACATTTAAACGTTTTTATTGTTGTTCGGAAAACTCAATTGTGAAATTTTCAATAAATATAATGTGATGATTCCAATAATTATTTCATGGACGCTAAAATCTACACTCTGTAAATTGTGGAGTGTTAATGTTTCACGGATTTCACGGAACATATTATAGTAGCCTTTGCTTATTGCTTATATTCCAATACGGTCGCCCGTAATTGCTCTCTTGAACGAATCGTTTATCATATTAGAAGATTGAAATTGCTTCTAGCGCGCATTTATCGTATTCTAATTTGAATTGTGTTGTACATTACATTTGTGTTATGCGAATTTTATGCCTGTGCATAATCATAAATTATACGACAATATTATTTATTCACGTTTGTTATACAAAACATTGTATATGCAAGGATTTTGGCATGTTTATTACCGTGTAGTTATCATAGTGTAAATTTAATTACTAATTAGCTGTTGGTCACATGCAATCACCCGCGTAACGTGCTGTTGATTGATTAGTTTGGATTTAGGTAGTCAGTTAAAATTGTAATTTAAAAAGCTGTACTTCTAAATGTGTTTAAGAATGCATATTTATTCAGTCATGACGACATTCGTAAAGAATGTATTTTCATTAGGTCCACATTAAATACACGTGTTGGGAAGACGTCGCGTCGGTAAGGCGAGGCGATGAAACCCAGCGCTGTGTACAATAAATCAACGCGGTAAGACTGTATTTCTTTCGTAATCAGCTCATATCGGTTCTCGCGGTTGTGGCCGCCTAATTATTGTCGACTTTTACGATCGACCTAACGAGTTTTCACTTGGAGCCAATCACGATTTTACGGCGCAGTCTGTGTACATATTTTGTGTTTATTATTGTTATTTTTAACTGTTTTTATGCCCTTATTAATGAAATGAAAAACTGCAACAAGAAAAAAAGATGGGAAATCAACTAATTGATTATGTAACGGTTATTCAAATTAATTAGGCGGTTTGGAGGGGTATATAAAGTTTCAATAGCTAGACGTAATTAAGATATTTAAAGTTGGAATTAGTTTACCGTTATCCAACATGTATCGATAACATGTACATTGACAAAACTCATCAGGCTGTCTTTACAGTCAGTATCGAGTGCTCGCGATGGTATCTCTCACGAATATTCGTAGCCTACATAAGCCACTCATGTACCCACCACGTCAGCGATACCGTTTTACGTTTAAGAATCTGACTGACTTATCTCAGATATTAACATATTGATTGTGCTCCCAGTATTGATGTGCGACCGATCCTACTCCCGTCATAGCAGCGGCAGCGCTGTCGCACGTCCGACGATGTAGACTAGTTCGTACCAAATAGTGCTGTGCCTCGACTGCCTCCATAAAAATAACTTACTACACCGTAAATACGCCTTTACGAGAGCTCGTATCCATTAGACAGCGTACTGTATATGGCATATTCAGTTCCTGCATTTTATTATAAATTATTAGCTCGTGAAATCCCTTAGCAGGCAATCTCGTATCTTATGGGGATATAAAATTAATAAAGATTTCGTTTTAATTTTCTCAACGTAACAGGAGGTTGTAGTGGCAATTAATTTTGCCCGGGAATTGTTTAACTAGTGCAGTTAGTTGCTTGACAGTTTCTATAAGTATTTTGGTAATATACTAAGTTGCTTAAAACAAGGAACATATTGTCATACTATAATAGCATTTAGTTTTGCAAGATTGCCTCAAGTTATTTATTTTGTTACTTTAGACTAACAAAGGCTAGTTTAAGAATTAGGAGAAAACGCACACTAAAAATATTGATACTGCCATCTCATAATATGAGAATGCTGAATATAGCCGCCAATGTTTATTGTACCCTGGTCGAAGCCTACTTAAATTAGCCTCCCTAATTAATCGCCATGAAATATTGTTTCTTCAAATTAAATATATACGTACACCTTAATATTTTCTTTGGCAGAATAGCATATAGACTGAATGCTTGTGGTCAAACCACATGTCCCAGGACAGAAAGAATCACTTACACAACATCGAAATATTTTGTTGACCGCTAGTAACATCACTATTATTTTGTGAGTAGAGTGTTCCACTGGCATCAACTTGATCAAGTTATCTCGGCATCTAAACACGGAGTAGATGGAGAGGAAGATATAGGCCCGTATCTTTTTAAACGCAGAGGTGTCTGGGATATTAGGAGCGTAAGCAATTTGTCAAGTTCGATGTGTCCAAGTTTTGTTAACGGTATTTTTTATTAAAACTCATTTCCGATTTTTATGAAGCAGGTATTGCCTCGAGGCGGTTAATATATGACGGTGATAAGTAACGATACATCATTTTATGGCACGTGTGTGTATGTAACCTATAACTGTACGAAACTGTTCAAAGTAAGGTTAAGTGTGAAATGTTAAATTGTGAGGGTGATAATAAGATCTTTATGTAAGATTTACACGTGTAGGAACAAAATGAGCCAGTGGAAAAAGTATCTGAGGTGTATCAGTCAACTGATCGCTCTGCTAGATTTTTATCATACTTTCACAATTTTTTTTTCTAGGTATTAAGTCTGGCTATTGTTTTCGACTTTCTTTGTTTATGTTCTGCATTAGACTACTTATTAGATTTTATACTCTTACATACGTGCCTGATAAACTCGTATTGGGGTAATAATTATTTTGTCAATTGGTTCGCATTATAGCCACGTTACGTTTTCTATGAATAGTTGTATAAGCTTGTTATGTATTTTCTTAGATTATTTTCAAACACTTTTATGACCGACGTAAATGTAGAATATATGCTAAAGACGTCGTTAACACTGATAAGCCGTATCCCGCTCTGACTTTTTTTTGCTGTATTTTATCATCATTAACAACTCGTATCTAAGTGTATTATTCCAAGTTTGGCATTTTATTAAAATTTATGAATTCAATATTACACGAGATGCCGATTCACAAGAATCGAAATGTCATATGGTCATATTAATCTAAATTACTTAAAAAAATAATAATATGCGCAATGAATAAAACGGCCTTTTATTTATTTGCCAATTTAACTGATATTCGTGCAACGTGGCCCCAACGACCTGCGAATCGCATTGGCACACGGGCAACATTTTGACAATTTATGAAGCAATCAGTGTTTCTTTCCCCGTGTTTATTTGGAGGGAATTATTTATTTTATCTCGGAGATGGTGCTGGAAATTGTTTTGGAGGTTGCTTAATATTCATTGATCTCGTCTGACGATTTGTTTACTTCGGGTGAGCGTAGGCGCCGAGTCCGACTGGTAAAATTAAAAGGCCTGTTAAGTCAGCCTGCGCCCCGCGCCGTCCCTGTGAGCGCGAGCCGGTTCCACACTCCCCGGGGTTTCATGAGGTGTGAATATGCAGACCAATGCACTTGTAACGATTCACATACTGTGACAATTTCAATCGAGTGCCTCCGTAATTGCTGACGTTCTAGCCACTCGTATCGTTAAATGGTTTACAGTGTGAATTAAATTGTTAATGCTTAAGAACATAATTTTATTAGTTTTTTGTTGTCGTAAATCGGTTATATTATAAATAAAACGTATTGTATTTTTGTTTTTTACAGTTTTTATTTTTTATTTGCTTCTTCATTATCTACAAAAGAATCATTACAAAAGTAGGATTACAATCATAGTCCAGATTATGTGGTAATTTGCTGTCTATTCTGTCCGTTTTTGTTATATTTAATAGGTATCAATAATTTTATGTTTAGACATGCTCGACTCAGATATATTTAATGTTTGTAGCTGTCAAACATTGTCATGACATCACGTGTGCAGGCTACCGGCGTGAAATTTATAATTTCAAAAGTTCACCTTCATTCGACGTGTTAGTGTTCAACATGAACAAATCGTATCGGATGTGAGTCTTTTTTCATTGCGAGTAATGCTTTGATTAAAGTCGAATTATGTTACTGTTACTTGAACATTTCGTTTTCCAGTTTTTAATCACGATATAATTTGATCAAAATCGTTGTATGATTATTTCTATACGTTAACGGCGATGATAATTTACTTCGTTTAATGATAGGACGATTTCGACGATAAATAAACGGTTTTTCTTGTACTGTAGTTGAAAGAATTCAAATTAATTTAAATTACTTCAGACAAATGCACAAAAGTATCGCTGGAAGAAGGCGAACTAATTAAAAGTTCCCTACTGTACTAATAATTCGCTTGACTGTCAAAGTTTTGCGTCGTTAATTTTAATTAAAGAAACGCGGAGCGGAGTTTGTAACAATATTAAAGCATTGAAATTGGTGATCCGCTAAACTTCGACATTCTGCTCGCGGATGACCATCCATTCGTTTTAATTAACCCTTCTGTGGCTCTCATCTGCGTGGCTATTAGAAAAGTTTCGCGTTTTTGCGACACGCTTACAAGCCGCGTGATAAATCAATTATGAGTGGGAATTAAGTCGGCACGTGCGTGCGAGAGCTATGGCTGCAAAAAGTTGAAATTAAAAAATAAATAAACATAATAGTTGGTACTCGGTTGCGCAGTTAATTTGTAATTAATAATGTATAAGAGAAACCAGAAAACCGGTGCGGAAAAAACTTTGTCTTCGCATTTTGTTACGATTAAACCGCTAGTCGCATAATCCGACGTACTGTCCGTCAATTGTATGTTACATTTTTTTTAAAGGATGTCAGTTTCCCTCCGTCATCGTGTTAATTTTATGTGTTTAGGTGGGAAGAAGTCGGAGTCTAATTGTGTCGTGCCACCCCTCTGCCTACGTATTAATCTTGGCCGGCTCCTTCGCGCCTTTGATTAAGGCTAGCCGTGATGTATTTCTTGCGCGCTAACCTAATGAAAAGACATACGTCAAGTGTCCACCTTATTGGCTGGTGGATTAGCTTAATGGTGCCGATGCCTGACTTTACGGCGGATTTTGTCATGTCTACTATGATATGTATGCTACTCTGTATGTATGCATAAAAGAAATATGCAGAATACTCAGCAGTCCAATATTGTTAAATGGCATAGAATAGTTATGTAGGTCCGTTATTAAATTCAGTTGACAATGTTATTTGTCAGAAAATGTTGATTTGATATAATTGTAAAATATTGTATTTTTCAAGCTTTAAATAACTAACGGAGGCAGTTTTTGGTTCTTGTCCATGTTCTTTTAAATATAAAATTTGTAAATATATGTACAGGATAAATATGATGTTATACAGGTTATCGATAACGTATGCAAAATTTTACGCATAAAGATGTACGTAATTAAATGTTTATACGTCCAATTAATTTATGTTTCTCAGTGTACACTTTATCTATATTATAGACGTTTATTTATATGCAAATAGCATTACGGAATGTCGTTTCGACTATCACTATTTTATTTAAAAACGCGCCCGGAAAATGCTTACGTGGGCAAATGTTTTATTAGTAATTCTAGCTATTGTGAAATTACTTTGGTGTTTGATAAAATCAAGATAAGGAGGTTAATATTAACGCCAACGTCTTACCAAGTTTTGCAACTTGACAAACACATTAGACATTATAATAAGAATAATCATATAAATTTAACGATTTGAAATATTTAAATTGTTAATCCATTTAACTTTACTGTCGTTTTTTATTAGTTTACAAAAAGATAAGAGGCAAATACGTAGAATATTTTTTTGGCTATTGCTTGTAATGACGTCATACATACATTGTATAATTTAAAGATAGCTATCGCATTGTGATCAATAGCCGCATATCGCTCTGTTAACTAGCTAACGGTCAAACAGGCTTCCTTTACTCAATACATCAATGAGACGTCACGTTTTTTGTTGTCTGTCGGTATTCGGGGCCGCGGCATAGTCCAGTATGTACCCGTTCACATGTCAGTGTATAATGTTAACGTGTGTCATAGTTCACTATTTTAACAACAATATATCAAGTATGTATAGTCGGTTACAAATAACGTTACTACATTGTGTGAAAATCTATTAATGGTGTACGAAAATAATTATTAAACAAATTGTTATTATGTTTAAATGTAAGTGTAATGATTTATTAAAATAAAATATTTTTATCATTAGGATAACAATAAAAAAATATATTACATAATTTAACAATAAAGATTCTTTCCAATAAGATAAGATCAAGGCAGAGACCGACCGTGCATATTAAAGTTCTATCAAGCGGAGGCTAATATTTGAACGATTATGCATGCCTTGACGAACTTAATCTGCGTTCAATAAAAATTTTAGAGCGAACTTGTCAGTCATTCTGACGAATTCCTAATTAGCCGGCGCCAATCCGTTTGATTTGATTTCGACATTATTAAAGTTGTATCTATATAGGGAATGTTAAATATCTCCGTATCTCATAAGAATGTTTCGATTATAAACTTATTGTCTATTTTATGTTGGCGTCGCGATGAATATAAATGATTGGTTACTATAAAAAATAATTTAATCGAGAGACTTAATGCTTTGATTTTATTAATTATATAATGGGTGATTAAATATTTTAAATTGTAGGTATAATCAGGTAACATTAATTATGCACAAATTTCTATGTTTTTAATATTCAACAGAGTGCTTCGTGTTATATTTGTAAATCTAAACCGTACAGAGCTATAAGCGAACATTAAAATCGATAGTGAGTAAAAGTGATTTTCGGCACCTTTGTGTCTGATTACGCACTCCACTCACGTACATTAAGAAATATACGTTATGGTTCGAAGCCACAAGTCATCCCATAAAGTTACGGACTAAAAAACGGTGGCATTTGTGGCAATTTTAGTGAGTTCCCGCAGTTGTTCTGTGTGCGCTGAAGAATGGCCGGTAGCGGGTCCGGCTCTCATTATATCGAATGAATCGACGAAGAGCGTAATGGTAGAGCCGCGTGCATGGCAAATTATATGCCAGCCGATGTCATTGTGATAAATAATTCAGCCGATCGCGACCGCGGCCGACGGCTGACCGCGCATGTGCCCACCTCGCGCTTTGCCATGCCAGTGGATATTATTCCTTTTACTTATGTCATTTTAAGTTCGCGCTTATTACGCTTGGGAAGCACTTTAAGTGCTTTGTATTGGAACGTTTGTTAGTCTGCGAAATAATCTTGATAAATTTGTGTAATTATATATTTTTTTCTTCTTTATTGTCAGTTTATCTGCAATCATGTTTTTCATAATATAATGTTTAACATAGCCACATATTATTAATTGCCACGAATATATTGCTCATCATGGGACTGGTACAGCTGATGTTATCTTACTACTGTAAAATCAAAGGAATGAACGTCCATAAATCTCTTAATCGGGCATCCAAATTTTTTTGATTAATAGCTGTCGGCATAGGTGCGCTTTCCATTCGCCGCGCATGTACGTATGTCGTCAATCAACGTTTTTATTCATCCCGCTATGCATAGCTGGAGGATTGCAATTAACTCACTCAAAACATTGACTCCTAATAATATTTGTTGATAAATGGAAAGATAAGAGGGATATTTTACGCTGGCGATGTTACAAATTGATACAGGCCGGTGCACCGGACTGCTTTATTGTAGATCTTGGCCGGTGTGTGCGTGTATTAAAATCTCTATCTAACACATTTATATAGATGCAGTATCACGGCGCGCAACGATCGTAAATGTCATCGGAAAATTTATATTCATTACGATTAGATAGCAGTCCACAATGGCCGGCCCATTGTTGACCCGCCGTACAACCTGATCGATGTATGATATTGCCTTTTTATAGTTGACGTACTGGCACCGTCTTCTATATGTCTATAAATTTACCGATACGTCGCGCCAGAAACAGTAGGATATGTGTTTTCCATCGCCGCCACACATTTAAACCTTTTATGACAAGTTAATTTATAAACCGCCCACAACGAGCTTCTTCCTCCGAAAGTATAACGTTACATGAGCGTGAAATATAAATTATACCGCGGCGTGTTCCTAACTCCGCTTTCTTAATACAACGTTATTTTAAAACAATAAAAGATTTATTAGTATTACAAATGGTACAGTTGTTATGTCATGTTTATAATGAAGGCAGCAAGTTCACATGTTCCGTTAAACACATTTAGGTAAATCGTAAACAAGTTCCTATATTATATTAAGGAAGAAACATAGTTGTTATTCAGTATTTTTATTGTTTCATACTATAAACATTTATGAGAATTCTTCAAGTAAGTTAAAAGTTTTGCGCTAGAGACTGGTGATCAAGAAAGCGAATGCGCGCCCGCGTACGAGTTGCAATTTGCGACTCGGTTCAATACTGTCGATTTACGAGGATCCATTTCCAATTTTATGAGCTAACTGATGCGTCCATCCATACTAGAACCCTAATACTTGCTGGCTTCGCTCGTGTTGCACGCAACCGCGGAGGAGGTGGGCAGCTCTACTTATGGAGGTAACACTTGGTGCTCGCGCTTAGTTACTATTCATTGTTACACTACTACTAAGCTGCCCTGACATTCACTTAAAATATAAGTATGAAAGGATTATGTGCCCGAGGGTTCGTCATACGCCAACAAGACTTACGCGTGGCTTTCATATTTATGCTTGTTATGCGTTTCATGAAAATGTAATGCAAGGTAATTATTTTTACGTCGACTCAATATTTCATGTATTTTTATGATCCGTTTATATCCTCGATTGTTGATTATGCATTTTTTTCTATCTTTACCATGTGTAGACATGTAACACTGTTTTCTGTAGCGTCGTGAATTGTGATACATTCCTGGTTGCACTTAGTTTAAAACGTGCAGTGCGCATTCGCGGAAAGCTAGCTGCGCTGCGGTTTTGCGATGAATAATAGCATACAAAAGCGCCTCACAATGGCCAATGCGAGTGTTTAAATGCCCTATTAAATCTTACGGGCTGCGTAGGTTTCTGTGGGATTCAATTACGCTTTGTGCACGATGAAAGGCGCCGGAGTTGAACGCGTAAACTGAGCCTCAAGCCGCGGGAACACATCCCGACACCTCGCACTCAATGAGCCCTGTCACAAAAGGTGCAAACGAAATAAGAACACCGGCGCAAAACACGTATCGCGCCGGGGGCAGATTAAATGCTAAATTAAATAAAAGCAAATAAAACATGCCATTAATGAGTAAAAGCGTCTCGGGATAATTCGAGTGGCGTGACATTCTCCGCAAAGGGTCGGTTTACCGGGTATCGTCATATCTCCGCTCCCTCCGGCTGGGTGACATGAGGCCACGTACAATTCCGCCGATTCATACTCATTTAAATACGGTACAAAATTATGTATTCCAAAAGTTTTACAAATTTACTATTTAAATGTAGAAATTATATTTGCAAATTACTAATTTACGTATACCTATAAATATAATATACATTTATAATTATTCAAAGCACATGCAATAACTTCATTAATCATTAATTATAATTAATAGCTGTGTAATGTGTATGCATTCCCATGGCAGTGCTAACGTTCACACACAAAAACCAACACGTAGGTACATATAAATAAGAACACATCATCGTCTTATCACATAATTACACTTAGAGTACCGTATGAGTGTATTAAAATTATCGGCATTTGCTCCCCGAGCGTTTCTGGCTACATAAACAGAACGTTTTCTATTCGGGAACCAATTATCATTTACATATCATAGACGAGGTACCGACAGTCGCGGCACGAAACCGGGGTCAATATATTTTACCTATCAACCATTTTAAAATGATCCGCGTTCCCTCCCCCTCTCCAGTTACCATCCTGCCAGAGAAGAGAACTAGTTACCATCGCGAGAGGTTAAGTTGTTCCGGTCGTATATAGATTGGTGTATAGACGCATACGTGGTGTGTGTAAGTACCAAAACAAGACGGCTAACCAAATCGCTTTTGTTAAGATTTTATCTCACCGTTAAATACTTCTAACCATTATGGAATATCGGGCGTCTCGTTTAAACCTGCGGCAACCAATTACGTGTGTTACCTTTTACGATATTGTGATTTGAGATGGCGGCGAATAGAAAAATATTTTGTTTGTTTTTTTTTTTAGTTACGGATGTCTTTTAGCATTCTTTATACGCCTAAAAATTTTGAATAGGTAATTGGGTATTTACATAAAGCGAAAACTGGTGTTAAAAAAATAATTTAATTTTTTAATGAAAACGTCCTTACCTACACTACCAACAGTGTATTTTATTAGCTCTGTTTATGTATGTAATTTTTTTATTTAATTGACATAGTATTCTGAATTGACCTGTATTGCTGTACTTACATAGGAAATAATTATATAACTAAACACAATATGTACTGTTTATATTATTGTTAGAACAATAAATATATACGTAATGTGGGAAGTCCATAAATGTGTAACAGATCCCCCTTTCCTTTTATCGAGTTCCTCTCTGTACATACAATACATTCCAAATATGAATCCTTATTTTTTATCCCGTTAGTATCATTGTAAAATAGATCAATTGAGACGGCAATTATGTATGTAATTTTGGAGAAATCTCGCCCACGGACACTCATCAAAATTGTTTACGATGTGACTAAGTCGTGTTCACACAAAGTCTCGATAACGTCTGAATAAAAACACTTGAACACTCAGTTAGGCGATCAGCTCAAGTAGCACTTAAACGAGTATGTATCAATACATAATTAAATGATCCACTTGGTCCACTTATTGACGAACAAAGCCACCTGATTGGTTAATAAAACGCTCATTGACCGTTAGTATCGCGTTTTTTAAGAGATCTAGCGTCTGGGCTGAGTGGCGTGTTTAAAAAACTTGCAGTTTTGTTGAAAATAAAACAGTGTCATTGTCCCGTTTATTAGAAACGCGGACACTCTTTCTAAATTGTTTGAAGTTTAACAAATTTTATTTCAATTGGATGAGTGTCAAACATTCGATGTATTGCGTTAAAATCTTTCCCTTGAAACGATTTTGTTCACTTGTTTTATCCGTGACGTAACAAATGTTCACAGTTGTGACAAAAACATCATGCGTAGGTGTACAGCAATGCTAGATGTCCACTATTGTGAAAGCATATTTCGTGACATGATAGAGGACGAGCCTATCGCTACAAAGCGATATTCCAAAAAATAAGTTCTATTTCTCAGGAAACTTATGGATAACTAAAAAAATATTAAATTTCTCTAATCTTAGTATACAATGTACAGCGTCTCGAATTGCCAGTATCAGTTTGTTACCTTTGAACCATCGAGGTGGATATTTATCCCTTTATTAAGAAGCCTTTTAATGTATGTGTCAATTTGTATAAAACTGATGTTATAATCACGCCGTAACGAGGTGGAAGTAATTAATCGACAATTTATTTCTACACTATTTCTGTATTTATGTTACGAAAATATTAATACAGAATGCGTATATTAAAATCTACTTTGCAACTTTAAACATGCAACAAATTGCTTAAACGCTTTAAACATGATATCAGGTTCCAGACGAATAATTACGGTATAAAAACCTCTTTAAGAATTAAACTTGGATACTGAATGCAATGTTTTTGCATGGTATTCATCGGAACATTAATTGACTATCACAACGCATCTCCTGCCCGCTGCCCATTATGTTATTACAAATAGATCAATCACTTCTCTTTAAGGCTTGCAATTAATGTGAAAAAAAGTTTTTGTTTAAGTACATGCCCATCGCAACCAACATTAAGTAGGCAGCACGGAATATATTAATGTGATATAAATGTAAAGCGAGTATGCTAATTACGCCTGCAATTTCGTTTACTTGATGAATGACTTTATAGTGGTTGCTGTTTTATTACGATTTTTTTATCTGGCCGTAGTTGCGATTATATAATAAATATATAAAAATAAATAATTGATTTGCCTCCAAATAAAAAAATGTATATTAAATATATTTATTTTTATCACTTAAACATACAATTAGTGTTTTATTCCTTGAATTAAGTATGAGTTTATTATTTGTTTTAATTTGATAATAGTACATTAACGAGTTCTTATATAACAAGATACAGAGAGTTTTTACAAAGTAATTTAAATTGATTGGCAGTTTCGTTTTATTATTCTTTTAAGTAAGTCAGGTGAGGAGAGCGAATTATAAGATAAAAAAATATATACCTATTTTTTTTCTTGATTTTCAGATTAATATGGGATGTGAATAAATTATATCCTAATATATTGCTAATATTATAAATGTCAAAGTGTGTGGAGATATTTGGACGTTTGTTAGAAGTAAACGCAGAAACCGTTGATAGGGTTTAAACAAAATTAGGCAACAAAAATGGATTAACAATCCAACACACAGTACGACTCTTAATCCAAGGAAGATCATTCAAGCGATTGGCGCCGCGAGTAAAACTTTTTTATACAATAATAACAGATTATAGATAGAATACAGGCCGTTCTTATAAATGTACTAATTTATTATTAATATTAAAATTTAACAGACGCCATAATAATATAAATAAGTAATGTATATCGAACGAGTTTAAAACAAATAGCTTCATTATTATAATAACAACTAGTGGATGTAATTGAAACGAGAAATTTGATAATCAAATTAATCTAACGTTGGCCCGGTTAATTAACATTGTTGGTAATAATACAAGTGTATAATTTGCGTCAAATTGTTTTGCGTCCAATGAAGACGGCGGTCGAGTCGCGTTACGACCGCGCGGTACAGTTTGACTTTCGTAATAGAACTACCAAATAACAGGTTGTGTCTCATAACGTTAACAAGGGATATTAACAACCGCATTTATAGTTGAGCTTTTATAGGCGTAAACTAATTCGCTGCTGTAAAATCACAACAGTGTTGATACATCGACTTAATCTATTCTTTTATTTGATTATACGTTTTTTGGATGACTTTAAAGTAAATTAATATTAACATGCAAGAAGATATTAAGGTATGATACCGACAACTGGGTATTATGTTTACAATGCTTGGCGAAAAAGCTGTGGATAGCGGCGTTGTGGCAACTCGTTGAACTCTTTAATACGGCAGATCGCAGACACTTCGCATTGCACAGATCGCCGACCCCTCCCGCCCACTTCACCCCTCCACATCTAATGAGATTTAAGTCCAAACATCGAGAGCTGTTACGTCGGAATATTACACGCTGTAGGATATTAAAATGAGACAAATTTATTGCCGCTCTCCGATTATACTTTCGATAAACGCGCAGACCGGTGATTATGATATCTCGTGGTTTAATCGTACGATCGATACGGAGTCGCGTTCCGTTCTACACTAAACCAGTACTAATAAAAAAAAACTAGTTACGGCCGGAGTGTGTCCGACAGTTTACGTTGAAAAATCAACAAGGTGCTACAGCGCGCTATAAGTCGGAACCGCGGTGCGTTATCGGCTCAATCGGGCTCGAACAATGCATCGAATGTTTCAATATAGCCACGACAGCATTTTTAACGTTTCATCGGCGCTGTAACAATCGTAAAATAAATTCTCTACGCCTTCTCACAGCTCTGATTAATGTTGTACACAGCGCGCCGTTGCGTTTTTATTTTTTTCCACCTCTGTGTTATTTTCCTAGTTTAATTTATGGTCACCGGCGACTAAGATCGATCTCTACCATTGGACGTTGTGATTTCGATGTTGCGTGGTCAATTAATTGAAAAAAAAAATGTTTACATTTACATATACATTCCCGTAAACTTCTTTGACACTTATTATACACAACAAATACACCAAACAATAAATTAAAGGCATTTCCATGTTTAAAAAAATGTATGAGAAAAGTATTCTGTCAAAGATTACCATTAAATAAAATCTTTAAATAAAGTAGCTGATCCAGTACTTATATATTTAGTTTGTCTCGTATTTGTACATTTATTATGATGAGTTGAAATCCAGAAAGCCCCTAACCGCAGCCGGCTTTACTTGCCGCTTGTGGCGGGTGAGAACATTACCCCCGACTAGTTGGATGGACAGACGGCATCTCTAGTAATTTTCTCCAACGCACAATTTATTTTTTAAACGGTTTCGTGGATTTTCTACGTTCGTCACAAGATTGTGTGCTTTCTTTTTAACCGGTGTAAAAGAATAAATTTGGACAAGTAATTTAAAATTGTATAATCAGATGCTGATAAATCCGTAGACTCATGTAAGTGTGCATATTTTGTTTCTAGATATTATTATACCTCATAAGAATATATTAAAACATCTACGAAGATTTATTGCTTCTGAGTACTAATTATAACAATTTAGTTGGCAAAATGAAAATATAAAAGCGGATGTAATAAGGTATATCTTAGGTATAGTAAGAATCATTTATCAACAACGACAATTTTCATTAACTTATTTCTAAAAAAATAAAAATTTGCTCGTTATTATTCTGGTGCAATGAAATGGTAAATGAAGTCACACCACAAAAACAAAATTGTCGATGTTGTACCGACTATGTTTTCGTCCAAATATTTGATCAATTTTAAAGTTTTTTAAGGTAACTAAGTTTCCCGTCATCCTGTTATTTAAAAAATTACCTTAGCTTGATACTTTTAAGTTATCAGAGGGCACCTTGACCTAACCAAATTGATGTATTATAAAAAAGTCAATTTAACTTTAGGTGCTCCTCGAGTTATTAGAGTACCACATATTTTACTAATTGGCTGGCAATTTGAGACGAATTGGTGGATCGTCGTTCATCCAATTTGTTATTTTATTTTTAATTTATATCATCGTAGCGTTGATATAAAATAAAATTCTGGTCTGATTTGTTAATGTATGATGCAAACAATTTTTTATTTTTAAAATTGAGTTATTATCTTAAAAAATACTCTGCATAAATAGAATAATAATTAAAAATCATTTAAATTATATTCTCACCCAGTCATTCTATCTGGAATTGATTTGAAATATACAAAATCAAAATGCATCCATACAAAGCATTGTGTGCGAATCCCATAAAAGCAATCGAAATACAAGGAATAAACCGCGCTATCCTTTTGTTCGCGCCTTCCAGTTGTTTCACACCTACTTAGAGCCGAGGGCTCGTTACTTCAGATTGAAGGCTCGCGGTCGACGCCCCGTGCATCCTCACAGATACTGTGGAAAAAATAAACTCGACCCGGTTAACTCCCATACCGCTTTAAAGTGTGAACATATTCTCGTTTTCTACGGTGAGTGGTGGTGTTTCGTGTCATACGGTTACTTGTTATTGTTGAAATTATATATAAATAATAGTCTACAAAATTAAGGAAAATAAAGTAGTTATAAGCACATGTTTAGTTGTGTAAGTGTGATAATAGAATTCTCTTGAAATATGTCAATACAATGTAAAATAAAATAACATGTCAGACATAATTTAGTTTGTATTTGTATCTTAGACATAAGGCTTTTTGTTAAAACTGAGGTTTATAGCCAATAATTATACATCAATTAAAGGCATATTTTATGACACGAGCTTTTTATGTAATTAACAAAGGCAATAATTTGCATTGTGTACCTATTTTTTTATGCGTGAGACTTTTATAATGCCCACCTTGCGTGCTTGAGTATGATGACTGGTTGAATCACTTTTATAATCTTAGTTCTGCGTCGTGAACTGTAATTTATTCTAATTGTTTATTTACGAATTTAATATTTTTAAATTATTTATAATCATGTCACAAATATTTTTATCTTTTGATGAAGTATTTATTGTTTATTATATGTATGTATTCATTATGCTATTATGCTATGTATCCATGAAGTTTGTTTCTGATTGTATGTAATTGTTAACCACTAATGTAATTATTTATTATAAAAATCTTATGTATGCAAATAATTAATATATAAAGGACGTAATTTAATTATAAAATACATTGTTCGTCTCGACTTTTTGATAATGTGCATAATCATTCCAAGTGCGAGGCAAGGCGATTCGTGACAATTTATATGCAAATGACTAAGTGAAATGCAATGGATTCGTCATTTTTGTCTCAAATAAACTTATTAACAATCTGTATAGTATTTCTTAATGCAGTTTTTGGTTTCTCAATACTTTAACGAACTGTGTGTGTAAAATGATTGTAATATCAAGAAGATAATAATTATTGTATTGTTCTGTTAAATATACTTTGCTACTGTGAATAATCGTTGTAGAATAATTCTGTTTTTAAATGTGTGTATTCTGTGGAAAAGGATAAAACAAAATTTATTCAATTCGATATTTTTATTTTTCATTTATCACTTTTTGACACAGTCGATTTTGAATTTTTTACAATAAATATTTTTTGATATGACTAACACACAAAATATACATTGATGGGATGATATTATAAGAAAGTTAACTAAAACTAATTTTATCACAGACGGCGGCAATGGTGCCATTTTAAGTAACATTAATAGTAGACGGCAAGTTTGCCTAACAGACACAGCCCAAATAGGCCTAAATGTACTAAAATTTATTTTACAACATTAAGCTTCCATCACGTTCATTGCTACACTCTAAGGCTATGAACATTTGTTACACCAGTACTTTTTATATAATGGCATTAATTTGTGGTACATATACAAAGCTACATAGAAAATAATTAAAATTATCCTTGTGAAGTAATCGTATGTTTAAAATTAGGAATATTTACATTACTGTTTCGGACATTTATAGAAATATATACAATGTTTTAACAGTAACCGACTAGCTATCACATTTTACAACCACAAAAATGTCTTTTATCACTTCCGAGTGCACAACACTTCACAGTTCGTAATGGTGTCTGTTTATACACTAAACATGGACGGACATGGTGCGAGGCGAGGCGCGCGGCGGCGCCTGGTGCGGCGCGTGCGACGGGTGCGGCGGCAGCACGGGGTGCGCGCCGTGCACCGGCGGCGGCGCATGCATCACAGGGTGTCCGCGCGGGTGGTTCCTGTGCCTGTGCATCGGCATGCCTCCACCCGCGCCGGGACTCGGCATGTTCCTACACCGTTGGTTACTACGCACATCCGGCAACGCAAACTTTAACTTTTCCCAGAACAACTTATCGTCCGCGTACAAACACTTATTCGTTTTCAAGTACAGTCTTATGTCCTGATCGAGATCTTTTTGAAGCACTTGACCTAACAACACCACAATCAATCTTTTTCGCCTGTCTCTTAACACTTGATGGAAAGCAGTCTTTAACTCATAACGAACCCACTCGGATCTCAAAAAGTTGTCACTGAGTACCATAATAGTACGACGCGAAGATTCTACAGCTTGTCTTATCTTCTCGGTCACGTAGCCGCCCACGTCACGATAATGTAGGCAAAGTTTGTATGAAGGGTCACTGCGCTCTAACATTGGTACCAGTTCCTCTGTTACCCAAGCCTCATCTTTGGAGCTGTAGCATATGAACGCGTCGTACATTTTTTCTGAATCCTCTCGATCTGTTTCGCTTTGTCTGTAAAAGATTCTCACTCCGAATTTTGAAAAACACCACACTCGCAGTTCTTGTCTATATATGAACATCGGAAGGCTTATTAGTAGTACAAATAAAAGTGCTACAAGTATGGCTATGACAAGTGGCATGTAATCTTGTACTTCCTCGTTCGTTATAATTGTCCTGGTTGCTGTTAAGTTCCCGTTGATACTATTGTTTATATTTGGCAAACCAGTACAAATAGAGCCATTTTCACTGATGATCTTAAATCCTGCATTAGGGTCGTCATACATACTTTCATTGTATACAGCCATTTCAGTACTGTTTCCTTTCGAAAAAATACATTTTATGTCTGATACATCGGTTATAGAAGACACTCTCTTTGTCCATTCTCTAAACATCTCTGTGTATTCGCAATCGCACGACCAAGGGTTAAAGGAGAGTGTTACTTCTGTTATCGCTGGATTAATTTGCCACACTGTTAATGTTTTTAATCGATTATGATGAAGGTGTAATATTCTTAGCCTTGCCATGTGATTGAACATTTCTTTGCCTACTTGTGTTATCAAATTATTATTGATGTAGAGTTCTTGTAAATTGTCCAAACCGTCAAATTCTTGACCATCGAGAGTTCCAATTTTATTGAAATCCAAATGCAACACTTCGAGTTCTTTCAAACCGTTAAATGATCTATTGTGAACTGTTTCTATGTTTGAAGCATTCAAGTATAATATTTTTAATTTTCTTCTTCCGATGAATGCATGGCTCGGTAGTGTTTTAATGTCGTTTCCGTCGAGGTACAGTTGCGTGGCCTCCATAGGTATTTTCTCAGGTAAACTATTTGCGTAACCGGCATTGGAACACTCGACGACATTAGCCGACCACGATGGATCGTGATAACACGTACAATTGTTTGGGCAAGTCATTTCACAGTCACAGGCGTCAAAATCGCAGCAGTGACATAGAGCATGGCAGTGAAATTCATATTTGCAGAGAAATTGATGCGGTGCCGCTTCCACCAAAGCAACGTATCCATTACCACGACTGTACAATAATTTGCAGTATATACTGTCCAAATCCATTAATTTGGGTTGAGTTCTTGCTCTGTTTCCGGTGTTTATTTTTTGTAGCCAATCCATTGTGCAATCACACTCTAATGGGTTTCCGCCTATGAAAAATTCCGGCACTGATTTATCTTGTGGCACAGCAGATATTCTCAAAGAGTTGGGATCCAAACTCGTTATCTTATTGCCGTACAAATCGACACGCGTTAGATTAGGTTTCTTGAAAAACGTGTAAGATTGCACCTTTGAGATCAAATTGTCGTTCAGATATAACATCTCGACGGAGTTGGGTATAGCACTGCCGGTTATTTCTGTTAATCTATTAGAGCTGGCATCAAAAGTGCTGAGAGATAGCTGTGATTCAATCTCAAAGTAATTTCCAAGTTCAGCAATCCTGTTGGCGTGAATATCCAGCCACTGCAATCCAGTTGGAATCATTGCGTAGTCGAACCATTCCAATCGGTTATCAGAAATATTCAACCATAATAAATTAGGCAACTTGGCAAACAACCCTCCAATATCTGTGAGGTAATTCCCATCCAATCGTATGGCTTGCAAATTAATGTTCCCGTCAAATGCGCCGGCTTCAATTTTATGAATTTTGTTTCTTGACAGGTTCAATATTTTAAGTGACGTCATCTTATCGAAAACGCCTTTGCTGATGTTTCCAATATTGTTTTCAGTCAATCTCAAGCCATACATTTGTTCCATGGTCATAAAAGATGCATTTTCTATACTGACTATTAAGTTCTCTCCTAAATCGAGTGTTTTTAACTGAGGAATTTCTTTTAAAGCGGCTGGAACTTCATCCAGTCTGTTTCCATTTAAATGCAAGTCTTGTAATGTAGAACAATTACGTAGCGCATGCGAGTGTATCCTGGAAATGCGGTTGCTATCTATGGAAAGAACCGACAATACTTGCAGTCCTGTAAATGCATAGCTTTCTATGTTCGTCAGTCTATTGTTTGATAATGTTAATGTGTGCAAATTGCTTAGTGAGCTGAATACGTTTTCTGGAATATGTTCGATAAAATTGTCCTGCATCTTAAGTATTTGAAGATTGTGCAAGTCTCTAAACAATGCTATTTCCAATTTGGAGACACGATTGTGTGAAAAGTCTAAATAGACTAGTCTTTTTAGTCCTGAAAATGTCGACGTGTTTATCCAGTCAGAGGTCAATTCATTGTATGATAAATCGAGCACAAGCAATTGCACTAAGTCGCTGAACAATCCAGGTGCCAACACTGTTATCGTGTTATTGTTTAAATATATTTCTTTCAAATTTTTAGTATCACTAAATAGTTCCGGTGGCAAGCTTGTAAGTAGATTATCCGAAAATCGTATCGTTGTCAGTGAAATAAGTCCTTCCAGTGCTCTATCAGCGACTGAGTTTAAACCGTTGTCCTGAAGATATAACTTTTCCAATCTCCTTAAACCGGAGAGAAGGTTCGGTGGTAATGTGTCAATAACATTTCTCGAGAGATCTAAAACTAAGAGGTTATCTCCACATTTTTCTGTTGGATGCCGATGCGCAGTGGAAAATTGAAAATGGCTTACATCTCTCATTCTATTGCCCGTCATATTCAAGTATTCCAGGTTTCTCAGAGTGCATAGCGCTCCATCGGGAAATACTAACATATTGTTTTCACTTAGATCCAAGCGCTCCAAGTTCTGCACGTCTCTAGAGAACGCGCTCGGAGTGATTTCAAGTGACATCGTGGACCAATCTGTGTTATGTGTCCTAATTGTCAAATTCCTCAATTCCCGCAGGCCGGTGAACGCGGTATCAGAAAGGTTTCCAATTTTGCAGTACTCGATGGTTAGTTCACGCAGTTCTATTAACTGTCTAAAACTGCCCGGGGCGAGCGAGCTTTGGAAGAATAGTGCATCGCTGCATTCGATCCGTAACCTAACCGTAGGATGCGGTTGGATTGCACTGAAATTTGTATTTTCCAATTCGCTATTTATAGTCCGGAGTCTACACTGTAAAGCTACTCCCGCGCCGTCGTAATCCGTCATCCATCCACATTCGTCCGGAGCTTGGTAACGAGTTCCCGTGGTGGCTGATAAGGATGCACTCCTCGCTGTCAAAGCTGTGCTTAGCACCACCAGTAGGGCGTTCGATAACCAAGTAAACAACATTGTTCCGTTTTCACAAATTACACTTGTTACATAGTTTAATTTATCATTATTTAACACAAAATTTCCACATAAACATCTCGTCAGCGGCGCACTAGTTCATTTCATTTTGCCCCGCAGGCCGAACGCCTCACTAGTCGAACCGGCCACTTAACTCGTTTCCCGCGAGTGCACTAATTGGACAGGATCGTACACTCGCTGCAACACATTTATGGCGCCCGTGACGCGACCGACCATGCGGAGGTCTGGGGTGGAACTGACTCGCAGCTAAACCTGCGGTGCGCTCGCGCACAAGGCCGCCGCGCCGGTTCACGCGTTCCGACAGGTAAACTCACATCTGCGACCAAAATGTGCTAAGCGCCGCAAGTCGCGCTTCGCGTACAGCTTTATCTGGTTCTCAGTAAAGGCTGTTAGAAAAATGCTCTCCACGCACACATACAACTGTCAGCCGCAACACCAGTAAACGGAACCGCTTTTTGTAGTTTGGAGCAAGCTTTCGATCAGTATGTGGGAATGAGATAGAGGGACGGTTGCGGGGTAAGCGCGCAAAGCTTGGTGGGGGCTAGGGCAGCTGGCCAGGTAGTGTGCAGGCGCATTTCCACAGTCACTGCTTGTTAACACTCCCGCTGATAGAATTGTTTTGTGGACGGTCTGATGATTGTTGACGATTTGTTTATTCTCTATAGTTTACGAATGTGTCTATTTTCTATAAAATGAAAGCTATTTTATGAATGTATATCTATGAAAATATAAATCTACTTGAATGAATTTTGAGTAAGTATAATGTAATAAATTTTATATTAAAAATGTTTCATATTAAAATAAAAAGAAACTTGCAATCTTCAAATGCCTGTTTATATTATTCATTTTACCGTTAAAAGTAGTACCAAGTTTTTACACTGTTATAACCATAAATTTAAAACAAAAACCTTTGGTTTAAAAAAGTGTTTCTAAATTCCAGTAGAACAACCAATTCCAATGTATAAACGTTTTATTAATTGTTCCCCGGAGACGTGATTTAAATTCGCTACCAAACTCTTTTAAATTTGCCATTTTTGTTGTGCGATGCACGCGACGAATAGTCCGCACCGTTGCGGCCATTGTCGAAACCAAATTGCACTTTCGGCGAATCCACAGCCTAATCGCCCTTATTTTAGTTAAACGATTTTGATATAATTTCCCGCCGGTCAGCTACGGAACCGTTCATCAAATTAAACACGTACACATTATGCATTTTACGTGACCACCAATTAGATCGACGCCGTTTTATTTAACAAATTGTGTTTGAATATAATGTTAGATTGCATTTCTCACGATATGCAATTATCCTAAACGGTTTTCATATGGTAACGTGTGTTTTACATATTTAGTTGTTAAGCGAAAGTACTGATTAAACACGGTAGCCGTGGTGATTCAATTCTAAATTTCTTCGCGCAGAGGCACCCTATTTTTCTCTGCTCAATATTTATCAATAAATTACGGATAAGAATAAACGTGACCACATACTGGGTAAGAGTTCTTTCTTGTGGTGTAAAAAAATATTGAAGAATAAGATTTGACATTCTTCGAACGAGTACCGAGTTGGTTGACTCACACCTGGAGTTGTATAAAAAATGCATGCTCAGGGAAAAGTAGTTTGAGATAATATTTCTGATACTTTTATTTTAAACTACCTATATATAAATATTTATTCAAATGATTGTATAATATCGTAATGTACAATATATTCACAACATATTCTTTTTAAAAAAAATAACATACTTAGTTGTAATAAAATATTTTCTAACAGTTGCAGCGAATAAACGCATTCAAACTCGGCATATATTCGTGATATCTGTCGTATTTAATCTGTTGTAATAAATGTTCATGATCATAATTTTATTATGTATCTGGATGATAGGAGGACGTGCACCGTCCGTCGCGCGCCACTATTTATGAGAGGTGTAGCAAACGCGATCTCGAGGCGCTCGTAATATCTCAATTGCAATAAATTATCTCCTTTGACACGCGAGAAGTGGAAAATTTGTAATAGTACAACTAGTGAGAACAGTGTTAGAGTACATCCTCCTTTATGTAAACAGCGCAAATGGCTTTGTAATGGGAATCGCGTCCATCCCACTGTGACACCGGCTCGATATTTCACAGCCGCTCCCACGAGTCGTTTGTCCAGATCGCGCCTCGGAGCGTCCCGAACAAAAGGCCAGCGGGAGATCCCTCTGACGACTTTTTGTTGTAAGTGGTGAGGCGTTCCTTGTCCTTCGCCCATAAAAGAATAGATTGCCGGCAAATCGTATGTTATTGTGGCCTTATTTAATGTGCATTTCCAAGGGCTGCCAACCAACTGCTTTGATGACCGTATTCAATTTGTTGCCCCTCATGCCGACACGCAACCGTCCAAGGTGTTGGATTGTTGTGTCGGCGTGACCGTGTGATATGGGTCACTCGCCATTGTGAGGCACGGAAAGCTCAAAACCCACGAATTTCATAAAAAAAAATCCGTTTTGAAAGTAAAGTTATTTTAATAGGTTCGTTTTAAATGAACGCAATTCCTCACGTGCATAAATTCAATTGTTCCCACTTAAGCACGTCACTTTGATTTCCGTGAATAATGTCGAACATTGACCGAGTAACGTGTACGATGTTAAATTTATTTCATTTTATCTTTTGTGTTCATCGGTGTGTAAAATTATTCTTTAGTCAATTTCCATTATAATATTAATTTTTGTAATTTGTGTGCCTAATCTCGAGCGGCGCGACGGTCCCGATGCCGGTGCGACACTTATCTCGGTGTCGGCGGACACATATAATCCATTAAGTCGTCATTTCCACGCGGCTGATCATTCTTCAACCACGTGTCAAACCCGCCCCCAAGGCGACGCACGCCGTATTGTTCGCTACTGCTTTATCTCGCCTCCAACGCTGCAAGTTCCTTTTCAATTAACCACATCGAAATGAATGTGGACCCTAAGACAATGGCCGCAGTAGCCACAGCCCTTTGATGCGAACTCCGGCCAGTCGTTATCCCTGTCGACTAATGGACTAGTTTGTTATCTAATCGGATACACAGCCGACCTATTAATAATTCCTCACATAATTTTCTAATTAACGTCCTGTCTTCTGGATGGCTGAAGGCCGTGGATTCACTAAAACGGACATGACACTGATGTTCGAATTAGACAATTATTCCTCACATCGAATGTATCTATTCCCATAATCTTTGATATACGTGTTCCTATTAACATTGTAATGATTGTTTTTGTTGCAGGTAATCTACATTTTGAAGTTCGTTATGTAAGTTAAACAAAAACAAATATTACCTGATGTAATTGCATGATTTGCGCAATGACGTGTGTTCTCAATCCCATTAAAGGTGGCAAAAAGTAAAGAAACATTATAATCCGCTCTTTAAATGTTGAAACAGTAAAGTGTGTTAACCTGTATAGGGGTGAACGGTATCGCGTAAATTGTTGGGATTTTACACGTGAGCGAAACCCATAGTAGTGCGTCAGATCGCGACACGGGCAATTTGGCGCGCGAGAGGCAACGTTGGTTTATTTGTTCGCCACGGCACCTGGCGATTCAGGACCTACGGGGTGTCGCATACGGGCGGCGTGGAGTCGACAGGATGACTTGTTGGGAATTTATATTAAAACAACTGTGTCCTAGTGTCGGTTAGGCCAGTCGTATTTGTAATTGCGGGATGTTTAACATTCATGTTAAAGTTTATTTGTTTATTAGAGTACTAGTCTAATGTATTAGTTATAAATATATTTTAACGTAATTTTTAAGAAAGATGTAGTGTTATAAAAATACTTTATCTTTTTCTATTTATGTAAAATAAAATATGAATCAACTCAACGCATTTCCGTATCCCGGTTAGGGAACGAACGACGTGACGTCGAATGGGACCGGTTAGATTACGTATTGTCGTGGTACAATTAGAAACTGTTGCGAAGCTCCGAACCCACTTTGTTATGTGCAAACAATTGTCAATGACATCTGCCCCCTTTCCATCGCCTCTCGGACGTGTCAGGGGTAATAAATAGTTGGACGTTGAGCATCTGCTAATTGCGTTGCATTCACTTAGCCCTATACCGAATCGTTTACGCTTTGAATGCCGCGAACAAGTACGATTTAATACGATTCTGCATATAATCTGGTCGCAAGCACTTTAGTCTGACATTCTATTAGATTCTCTAAGATATTTAACGTAGTAAGTGTTTATTGAGCATTATTAATATAGCATTTTATTGGACTAAAAATGGCTTATATATAATAATAGGAAGACTGACTTTGATAATTTTGATTTGCAAATATAGATAACCGTTTATAAAGCAGTTCTCATAATTTTTCCGCGTGATATCAATAAAAGCTTCTTTGGACGTTATTATTGTTTCACTCCGAGTCACGTAATAATAACAGTATCCTATATATCTGCTATAATATTAAAGTGGAAACGGCGTTTTTGTCGCATTCATACGCAGTCTCGTGGCATTCCCCGCAGAGAAATACGTGCTTCTACTAAGAAAAATGTTTGCAGGCATCTTAGAAATTTCAATTGTAACATTCGGTGTATCAGCCACGTTTTCAATTTGTCCGTTTCGTATGCCGCCAATGAAAGGCCTTAGATATAATCTGTACACCGGTCTCTGTGTCGACTCGCGTGATTAAATTCTTCGCGGTGATGCGCCGCGATATCGCTCTGTTGAGTAATTCTTTTCGGCATTTCTTACGCGCTCCCGGTTTCATTAAACTATAGCGAAACGTCGGTAGCTATTTTATAGCAGCTGAGTTATGATGTGTGATAATTGCACAGGATAAACTATTCACATTAGCTTGAAGATAATAATTATAGAGCGTTTATTCATCAGTGTAATTGCTATGAAAAAAGCAAGAAAAACATTTAAACAATATTTGAATTTACTTACTGATCCCGTAAATTCTACTATACATCACAATTAAAAGCGGGATACTAATAAACAAGCGCTTATTTATTTTACTTAAAAACAAAATTAGTTCAGAACGCTTTACCCCGGCGACAACGGGCCACCGACATAAATTTCACAAAGCCACAAGTTAAGAAGTGACAGTCGCCTACTCCTTCCAGCGGCCAACAATAAATATTAAGCGAACAAGGAACACAATGATGCAAACGCTGTAAGTTGGAAGATTAATATAATATTTTTACCTTGAACACAAGAAGACCGTTGGCCTAATGAAATATGGCAACATGTTCCTTCATTCCTGATAAAACCTTCTGGTGTCGGAGTTTTATTGCGAGTCGAGTACGATAATTCAACTTGTTCAACCAGTGAAATAATTTACATCAGTACATGGTGGTCCTTGTGCGTTTTTTTAACGCTACCACATTTTTAGCAATGGTCGCGTATAGTGGTTTGCTTTGAAAGATACTATAAAAAATTACAGTATAGAAAAAACAGCTTTATTTAATTCAATAAACGAAAAATAACTTAACGCTTATAATTGTTCTTTTTGTACAATAAAACGTTACAATTGATTCGATTGTGATACGCAGGGAAACAGAGTTAATATTAATACTTTATCGAATATTTTCCGCGTTGCTGCGGGCTAATCTGCACTCCACAATGGGGTAATAAAAATACCTGAATAAAAAATGATCCAAATGAAAAGGTCTATTCATATTTCACGGGGCGTTAGGCTCACGTGTCAATCATCCCTTGTGCTCGCCGCAATGGATCGTGTTATTCTATTTTAACTGTGTGTTATTCATTGGCCGTATCGGAGTTCCCCACTTTTGGGTGCAGCACAATGCGCACCTCGCACTGCGTTTAATCCCTAACTAATAATAAATGCTTTCCGGTATAATTGTATGTAAAACTGCAATTGGTTTGTAAATTCGTGTATCTTTTATTGTCCTGATGTTTTTTATTGTTGAATTTACGAAAATGTTGAAGTTAATACAGAATCTATATGTGAGTATCCAATATCAAAACAGTCGTTTTATTTTGAGGTTGAATGTCGATAATATTAAATATTTTCATATGATAGATAACACAAAGTGAGAAACGAGCATCGACTAAAATAAGAAATCTCATGGTATCCCCAAGTAGTCAAAACTGTTTCTAGTATGGCTATACGATACATTTTCATACGACTCAATACTACTTATACTAATTTAAATATAATCACCGGCAATCAACTCACATCATAAATTAAACTATTAAACCCCACAAATGCAAGCGAAAGTTGGGATAAAAAATCTAGTATACTGTTACACGAATTCATGTATAGGCTCCCTAGCTCCCGAGTACCGGCCGTGCTGTCGAGCGCATGTATTGTGTTACCCGTTACCCGTACACGCATTCTTCGTAACCTGACCTACCGACGATGGGATTCTTTTGTTAGCCGATTTGAATATTAGTTTAACGATAGGCCCCATGCATTAACAATAAAAACGTACCTCGCTTCACAAGTTTAGGGTGAAAATGTGGGTGCTGCGAATGACGGTTATGTTATTCTTTTAAATTGTGTGAATGTTATTTTAAATGCAAAGTTATGTAAACTCTTTAAGCAATAATATTATTGTTTGTACAAACGTCTGTACGCCCGTATTACACATAGGACTGTATTAGGTAAAGACCGGTATTGTCACTACACTCTGTGTGTTTTGTAAACTCCGGTGAAGTATCAAACTGCAAACTGCTGGTTTGCCAAACACTTTAGAGAATCATAAATTTCGGACAACAAAGGAATCGAAAAACCATTTAAGGCGTATATAAGCGTTTCCAACCGCATTATATTAGTGATATGGTAATGTGATTGTTCGCGATAAATTATACCGGGCGTGGCTGGGTCCCGAGAGTGCGCACGCAGCGGGGCCTCGAACGCCCGCGCATCACTGTATGCCCAATACTTAAAGGTGAAAAAACTCACAATTTTCGACAATAACTGCCTGCAATCTCGTACAATGAACAAATGGCACACGCTGCGCCCACGCTTATCGTTCAATGGCATAAAAAAATAAGTTCATATTATTTACCAAATATACAGGTAAATTCAATATTGCATATTTTATTGAATTAAACATTTTGGTGACAAAATATAATCATGTTCGATCCATAACTTGGTAATGTTGTCAGGATTTAATTTATTACGACAAATATGGTTTTTGTCGTTAATGTGCGATAAAGGTTGATATTTGAATTTATTTTTATTGCAGTTGGCATTTTGCAGTTACTGGCAAATTGCATTTTGAAAGGGCGGAACCACCATTACCTGTTTGTTACGTGTGGATTGCTATAACTACGCTATCATAGACTGCATAGGAAAAGCTAACGTCTTCAATCGAGAATCACTTACATGCAAACGTGCTCATGTGAGAAAAGGCGATAAAACCGAGCCGCACAGGTATAATAATATTTACATATAAAACAACACATGTCGCTGGCGTGGGACGATGCTAGTGCAGTTTCTAGCCGCACAATTGAAAATACCGGAACCGTCACTTGCGTTTTGAAGTATAATTGAAAATTATTGCTCTCATGGAATAAATGTCAACAGCAGCGTAGTGTCGACACGAAGTTCGTGTCCCATCGCCTCCTTTAATTGGCCTTGTGCTTGTTATAACGTCGCGTTTTATGAAGCTCACGCCTTCTCCGAATGTACTTCATTTTCACACATTTTTACCAAGTGTTGTGTCGTATGTTAGTTGAACGTGTGGGATGTCAACAAACTTAGCAGGTCCATTGGGGTGAGGGGATTTACAAGATAATTATAATTTTTAGAGGCTCCTATAAAAAGTTTTTTTTTTTCATATTGGATTCGACATAATTACATATTGTTTTAAGGTTAGCAGTATCGACCGAGTGAGAAACGTTGTTTTTTTTTGTTAAACGACGCAATTTTGCTGTCGTGCATAATTGAATCTTTATACTGTTACTTAGGGTCCCAAAATAATGATTTAGAATAAGCGAATCGTTCCTTAGCGCAGTGATGTAACTTTTTTGTTACATCACTGCGCTATGGAACGATGTCACGCAAGGTGATAAAGATGGGATAATCTTATTCGGTTTCACCTATGTTTACTTATACTTATGATCTACATTAAGTTGAAACGTCTTTTATCTCACGAACCTCACGCACTTGGGATTTCAATATTTCAGAGATGGTAGTGATTTCTGTTAGACGGCAATAAACTGATTTTGAATTTACTTTAGTATGAAGTACTTCCCTTGTGTTAAAAATGAAAGTGTTTTCTATAACTTTTATATATGTATAATAAATACAATTCACTTTGATTAAATAATAATAAACTATCAATAGGTATTTGTCGGTGTCGTTAAACTTTTTTGGGTCGGGATGTCTCGACCGCGCCTGCCCCTGAAGTTTGCCAAATTGGGTGAGAAATGTTCAGTTTGACAGCTGCTTTGCATATCTCGGCAATGAATCAATAGCTGTACCTATGCCGCAAAAACCTTATTAAAGTTAAAACGTTTTCATGCTACGACCAGACAAATAACTTTGCCAGGCGTCGCCTTATTTTGACCTTAGCTATGTTTTTCGTTAGATAAAATCTTAGGTTTTCGTTCACGATAATATCTCCTGTTGTTCCAATTGCCGCTAAACTCATTTATATAAATTAAGCGGTAATTAATTGCTTTGTTGTTGGCCGAGGGCGCGAATTCGTTGAAACAACGCATTTAAAGGGAAAAATGTCCGATAACGATAAAATATTATTCCGTCTGTTCTGTTTATTATTACACAAATACATTTTGAACTGTTCAAATTCAAAAGTTTGTTGTAAATGTTCAATTGTTTTGGGTCCACCTAGAAGATGGAAGGAAATGGCTCGAAGTGACTATAAGTTGGCCGTAACTTCGAGAGGAATTGCATCACCCAGTTCACCGACGACGCCCGGTGCACTTAAGTTTATTGTTTTAAGACGCGATAATATTATTGGCGCACCAATGGCCTAGAAAGTTCCGTCAGTTTTGTGATTGTTTTTCACACAGATCGATGTGCATTTACCAACTGTTTATTTTGTTAACGTTCTACACGTACGTAACCTTTCTCCTTCCTGAATCTTCATTATCGTCTAAAGTCTAAACCATATATTGCTTTTGCATCGGAAGAAAAATATGCATCACTTAAACACTCCCAGTGGCTCCATCGCCTTTATCTATCAAGGCTGTTTCGTAATATTGGTTGACAAGCTTTATAAAGCATTGTTACACGCCTTGTAACGAATCTTATTTTTTTTGTGATGCAAAAGAATGAACGTGTACGAGAAACAAAAACTTTACGACTCTCTCGCTTTGGTTATCGCCAATTTGTGTCAACTGAAGCGTTCGTTTAATATTAATAAAACTGCTAGCCCCTCAACCCTCCGCGTGCTTTTACGGTCGGCTTGATGGCGACTTATTTGAATAAATATTTCAAGCGCGGTCTACTCGGGGGCCTTGCATTTATTTATATTATTTTCTTTTCTCTTTATACGTAGGTTTTCATAAAAGAGTTAGTGCGTTTGATACAGCGCTAGGACGCCCCGCGAGGACCCGCATTACTAATGTGGATGACGCGACACTATTACAACCCATCCTTTATCTAACACAATATGTCCTTTATTATAAACTTAAATTAAATGTCCGACCTCTTTCGAAGTTATTTGAGCGCCGCGGGAGTCCATCACATTTATTATGTGCAACGGAAAGTAAGTGTTTATTGGTTTATGGTTCTTTTTCATTTCTCAGAATTCGTACAAGATTGACGAGTAATTTATGGAAATCTGTATAGTATTTTTTAACTATCAATTTGATATGAAAGACCATTTCAGATATCTTTTTGGTGCCTTATACTCAGTTAAATATAAATATTGATCCTTCGTATCTATATTTAAATACAAAACATAACAACCAGTAAAAAATATAACCCATTAATAAATTGTTAAATTACAATAAACGCGTTATATTTGTTTTGTGTCTGTTATATTCACAAAATGTTAGCACACATAAGCGTTTGCATTTCGGTGTCGAGGTTGACCGATACCCGTGTCACGGCACAGAAGTTATCCGCGTCGACGGAGTGGAAGTGATGCGTGCGCCGCTCCGCAGCCTTCTTACGTCGCCCGCGATTAGCGCGCGCCCTACACAATGACTGATCGTTTAACATCACGATTAATTTCACTGATTATGTTCTATGTATGATTGCATCGACGTTAATATGCCATAGATGATGTTAGACTGTTTCCGGTCAGTTCCACGTTCCGTATACGCCTGTCATGGAATTTATTTACCTTTTTTTACACCTGTTTGACCTCTATTGAATACCATATTGAAATGTCTCTGCCAGAATAACAAAGATCAAATGCAAATATTCCGCTGGCTCGATAACTTCTGTCATTTCAATAGCTCCATAAAATCGACTCTACAAAAAGTGTACATGAAAAAAAATAAAAACAATGCGTCGTTATTATATCGGGGACACATATTACTCTTGTTTTGGACAACGTACGGCACAACGTGTATAAAACAAACGAATTCATATTCCACGCGAACTAAGAGAGCCGTCATACGTTACACTCTTTATGGTAATACACGGTAGTTGTATTTTGATCATGGTGTTCGATCGTGAGTTTCGAATTCGTGCGCGGGACTGGCGAGTGGCGAGAGCGAGCGCTGCCGACTCGCGAAATACCACCGACATAACTTACCGGTGTGATGAGGCTTTATAGCGTTGCAATCGATGTAGCTGTCTTGTTATTGTAAGGAGGCACGCGGTACTTTTTAATTATGACCCGGTTTTTGTGTTAACGCGCGGTTTTCTTATTCTAATTTGTTTCGAGTTACATTTTAGCACTTGGTTGTATTAATAAAGATGAATAATAGTTTCTTAGCTTACTTCGAGATTAGTTGGTATTATTCAGCTATTAACATTGTGATTTGGAACGGAGTTAGGTTTCAAGTTTGAGATCTGCCGTACCACGGATTATCCATAAAGCCCTGGAATTTTCGTCGATGAAGTATTAGAACTTTAATGTTTGTATTACGAGTTGGCTTATTTTGTGTCTTATATGTTCTTTGGTATCCGCTGATTGATTATTTATCGAGACTTGGTGTTTATGTCGCGAAAATAGAGTCAGTGTTTTGATAAGGCATTAGAGTAATTTCTAAATTTAATTAGTATAAATTTTGAACAAAATCATCCGTGTTATCATAGATATCGAGAAAACGTCAGTAATATGAATTTGTTAGAATTGAGCAGACAGAAGTACTCGACCTCTGATTTTACAAATATTTTGAAGTTTTTTTTCAAATAAAGTACCTGCTTCACCCACAGATGTAAACGGGTTAATAATACAGACCACCTCATATATCTCTAGGAACCCATCTTCCCTTTGATAAATAGATTTTTTTTCTCAATGCTTTCCAATCAGCCTGCGTACTGTACGCGTTGTGTTCCCATTGTGATATAAAATAGCCTTTATTTATTTGTGAAACATGACAGATAATTCGGGCCGGCTACCGATAGAGATGTCTTTGTTAGCCCAAGAATGCTTGTTTGGTTTTACACAACGGGAATAAGGCGATCGCATTGTTGTGCCGTGTTTTGGTTATGAAATTTATTATTGTGACAAATTGTGAAGTCAAAGTTAAGCCTTTCGTTTCTGCGACATCTGCTCGCGTCGAGATATTGTCGACGTCATGTTTCTGAGGTTTGTTTGTGTTGTTATTGTGATTAACGTCAGCGAAGTGATTATAAACTGTGTCAGGTGTGAGATTCACAGAAGTTAACATTATATGTGTAGTGAATAGATTCAGAAGTAAATAATAATGTTAAATAATATTAGCCCTGTATTATAGACTGCCCTACTGATGGATACGGGCTTTCCATACTACGGAGAGGGTTTAGGCCTTAGTTTATTACGCTGGCTTAAAACGACTTCCTTTAAAATTATTATAGATAACTTCTCATGTATGCAAGGTAGGTTTCTCCACGTTATTTCTTTCACCGTTAAAACAAGCGATAATTCACAAAGCATGCACATATAACTTAAGACATGTCAGAAGTGCATGCCCTTGGGTTTTGAACCTGCGAACATTTATCTCTGCAGTCCGTTCCTCTCCCAAGTAGGTTATTGCCGATTTTCTATTATAAATGGATTCAGAAGTAAATGCTAATTCGAAAGGAGTTACATTACTAATGTTGTTAATATTGGAACATCATAATATATTATAGTTTTAGTCTAGAAATTATAACGTTGCTCTGTTATTTTATCTACCACACATTGAATATGAGCTCACAACATCCCTTATTGTGAATGCTCATAGTCTCTATGTCGTCTGTAAGTGTTCTATTCGCTCATAATTTTTTTTTGGCTCTATAAAAATCATTCCTAATATAATTGAATAAAACCAAAAAATCGAAATAAAAAATAAACACAATCTATACAGTAATCTGCTAAAGATATAGTCGCGTATCGAATGTTTGATTCATTAAGGAAAATGTGGTTACTTAAAAATGAAAAGGATAAGTAGAGATTCTTTTACTTATTCTATCAGTTGATAACATTTATAAGGTTGCTTATGTCAGTCTGTTGACATAAAAGGTACGCCATGAAAGTTTTATTGATTCCGCTTCACCTTATTTGAAAATATACTTTGAATTTCGCAATAGAATGTCAGTCGCAGGGGACCGTGGCGCGTCGCCGCGGCCGAGTAAAGAGCATTTTATAAATGTGTTTTGAGAATAGTGAGCGCTACGTGTGTAGACGGTCCGCGCCACGCACGCCGATGCACCAAGTTTAATGGAAAAGAATTGAAAAGTAGCGCGTCTATATGGTAATAGAAATTGCCCGGAAGAAAGGAACACAGACGACAGAGTGCGGGGATCTGAGTTATGGTTGTTTTCTCTAAAATTGAGCGTTATTGCGTACGTTTCCCTCGGCGTATCGGAAGAGTTGGAGCGAGCGAGCGCGGCGGGCGGGCCCCGCAAACGCCACTTTTATTGAAACCGGAAAATTTACCAATGTAAACCGAGATCATTCACGTTGCGCTCGTCTGCCAAGTTTAGCTTTCGCGTATTCTCCTTTGCAGCTAATGTTTGAAACTGTCGCAACGGATCCAAACTACCTTTACTTTGTACAGTCAGATACAAAATTAACTGAACTTATGTTAAACTCTTTTTAGTTTATAAACACATACCAAATTTATTGGTATTGTTTTGTTCTACTTGTTTTATTCTTTAACGTTTGTAAAGTTTCTTAACATAACAAGATTCTAATTCACAATAGGACTGTATGTAATTAAGCAAATAAATGAAAATTGCTGTTTACAAAATGCTTATGTATGTCTCTTTCATTTTTTTATCGTAAAACACTTACATGCCAGGCTACCTTAATGGAAGTTTGAAATGCTGAATTGTGTGTAACTATGCTAAACTGTTGTAAGAACCGATGAATTCTTCAAGATCTTTAGTTAAAAGGATTTCTTATGTTTACGCGTATACTACACATTAAAATTGTTATTGGAACTAACGAAGTTTTTAAGGTCCTTTGTAATAGTCCATAAAGTTACGAGTATGCAGGGTGTTTAGCAAAATGAGGATCATTTGGATTTTCGGAGTACAAAATAAAATGTCATATATTTTTGTTTGCCAATGCACTTGTTCCGACTGATTGCTTACAAACAAAGTGGTGTGTTGTTCAAAAACATTTGAGCTGTAAAAATACATAACTCTTTAAGCGGTGTCTTACTGTTGTGTGTATTTAAATCTTCTAGTTATATCACTCTTATCTGTTTGAAAAAGAAGTGCCGTGTGACACATATTATAGATAGAAAGAATTAAATTCTGTTTTTGTTCTTAAAATACACAACTTTATTATAATAAAAAAAAAAAAAATATTAAATTTGACAACTATTTCTTAGAAAATATAATTTAATAGACATAATATTATGAGCCGTATGTATCTATACTACGATCTGATTATATAATTAAGATTTAATGAGAACATTTCACGGCATTCGTCCGAGATATGACACTGATACCAGCGTTCCGTGCACATTATGGCTATATACTTATTACTCGCGTGCGTCAAATCTTTATATCCTTAATGAGGTGTAATCTAGTTGTTTGACAAGATGGCTGCGTACGTTTAAGCGACGTTCACCGTTAGTACCGGATCGGCTCTAATTGTAAGCTGTTTATAAATGTCTACGAACTGATCAATATTCATGTGGAGATTATGCTCCTCTAATTGCCACATATAAATCTAAACGCGTCGATGACATCTTAATTGCCAAAGTAACAAATCAATTTAATATACGAAAATATTTAGATGTATCGGAATAGTGGAGAAGATAATCGAAGTGGCGCGGAATGGTCGGCTCTCGTAAAGTCATTAATTTTTTTTTATCATTGATTAAATACGTTGTGTTTCGCTAATTGATGGAATAGCTCTTGATGAAGTTGGGTATGAAGATATCAATCTAATTGTCGTGTACGTTTCTTGACACTCCCCCGTTATAAAACCAATGCCTGAAGGCGGTTTAATTAATTTTTAAGATGAGGAATTATTGCTTAATAACTAAACGAGCTATATTTCGACATAAGTAGGTAAGTATCGGCTTTGGAATAAAGCTACAGCTTACGTGTTTGGAGAAGGTTATTTCTAACCCTAATCGAGTACAAAAATAATTTATATATTTTCTGGGGTGTTTACGTTTAGTTACTGACCTGGGCTGCTTGGAAATGGTTTGTCGTTATTTATTTTTCTTCTCATTGTTTAAATCGAATCGCCTAATTGAATAAAATATAATATTTATATTAATTTGTTATTATAAATATCAATAAACAAACGATGACTCAGTATACTTGATTTGGAGCGTAACGCGGTGCCGCTGCCGCGATTTAACTGTCATTATCTAAACATCGGCGTTTAGTGACTGATGTTTTTACATTTGTTTACGTCTGTCGGTTAAATATTTTCGTGTTTCATAATAAATCGAGTCCGCTTGTTTATTATCAGCTATCAGTCACGAGTAATTGGCATACGAGAGTTATCGTCACGTTCTACTAATAATACACTTGTTAAAACATATTGTGGAATGTACTGATCTGTCTATTAAATGTGTTGTTACATTTGCAACATGACTGTAGACTTTATAATCAAACGTTACGCGTAAATGATAGATTATATATAATTCGACAGTAATTACTAATGACATAAGGATTTTATTAATATGTGGCACGTAATTATAAATGAGGAAATCATAACAATTTTATCACTGACTTGTGTACATTCATTACACCTTGCACTTTTTTCTTGTCGAAAATACGGTAATCGATAACACGTCTAGAAGGAACGTAAATTGATAGCAAGATTGTAAATTGAAAGCAATGACAAATTGTGTTACAAATGAGGATTAACTCCATCGCGCCAGCGAGTAAACTACATCTTGTTCTCGATGCGTTCAGGTTCATTAGCAGCCATAAATCTGAAACTGTTTGTCGTGCACGCTCGTAATTATGAATAATTATGGTATTTTACGGTGGCCGGAGACCACGTCGTATATACTGAATTTTAAATATAGTTCGCCAAGGGAATAATGGTTTTGTGCTCAATGTCATAATAGGCGTGGAACTAGGTTGCGGTTATAAATTTGCTTAAAAAATTAGTAAGTCATAGCTTGCAGAAATCTAATCGTGTTAGGTAGATTGTACGAGTTTGTTAGGAACGTAGCTAATAAAAATGAATGGCAAATTGTTGTTTATTAGGATAAAAGTACTTTACCGTATTCTTTTTTATTTACGTACGATAGAGTGATGACATGCACTTAATGATAAGTGAAGTCAACTTAAGTAAGTAATTAGAATGTGACGAAATAATGTGAAAGCCCAGTAGAAATGTAGAATATAATGTAGCGAATTAAGTCAGTATCTGCAAGGTGTAAGCATTATTATTATTTAAAAATTACGATGTGCACGTTCCTTGCGTATAACACATTTCATTTATATGTGTACATAGTATTTTTAATGTAAGTTTTATGTGTAAAATTAAAACCGGGCGGGCCGCGTGTGGGGGCGACCAAAATGCAGTGGTTCATTCATTCGTCATTTTACGAGTCGTATAACTATGTATGCTGACCGTTTATGGATATAAATTAACACCTGATATAAACCATAACAATGCCACATTCCTCCTGTCATAACACATTATTCATCAATAAAAATCGTGTGTCGATTCCAAGCCTCTATAAACTGTATATATTTATGAATTATGATATTTGTTGTAAGTTGTAACGATACCACGACGCGGTCCAAATAGTTTAGTAATTAAAAAAATGCTAAACATGCCAATGTTTATGTAAATGTTGGAATTAATTTTATTAACTGCTAATTGGTATTTTGGAATTGATATAACGCATGTTTATTCGATGAGTTCACGGTTAATAAGTTTCTAAAATTGCTTTTGGTACTTGTAGTTTTAAAATCTATATTATGAGTGTTTTTGTTGAATTTCGAATTAAATTGTTCAATGAAATACATGAATGGCTTTAGTTAGTTAGTCGTTAAATAAAACATGTTTCATATTAGTAATATTTACGATATAGTATCTTTCTTAAAAAAGTAAAGAAAACGGTGTTAGGATATTTGTTACCATAATAAATCATAAACAAAATATTCCATCCGATCGGTATTGATTTCGTTTATATAATTTTTGTTATATATTTTCCTGTTGTCAAGACAGTAATTATGTAAATTGATCCGAGAGAGGTCGATAGCCTGCTGTATCTACAACGTGTACGAGATGTTCCCAAGTGTTGAAAGTGACCGTTAACGAAATGATTCATTACCGGCATAGAATAAACTAAGAATATATTTCTTCAAATATTCTCACGCGTGGCTTACGCTGCGTGTCAATTGCTTCGTCCAACTTTTGACACCTCTCCGAGGTCAACGTCGATGGTTTTGCGCGTTCCACTAATATTTGTCCAATGTCGTCTCCGTTCTTCAGACCGATTGCACTCGACTCCGAAGGCATTGTCAAACTTGTCACAAAATACTTGCTGTTTGTGTTGCTCTTCGTAGACGGAACTTGGATGACTAAGCGATTCATGTGTTATTAAAACAAGTATAGTTCATTATCTTACATGCTTGCTGTTGTTTATAGACGATTTCTCATATAGGATTGATGTCGTAAAAAGGTTCATTTACAAGCGTAAAAATAGCCTTTGAAGTATTTAACACGTATAAAACCCGTCCATTCAAAAGATTCTCACATTCTGATGGGACCGGTCTCATTAAAAGGTGTCTTTATATTTTCGTTGGGCCCAGCTGCCGCGCCTTATCGCCGCCATAAAACCCTGCCGATCTAACAGACTGATATGATAATTGTAATCCAATACATCATTATCTATTTCATCTGTTTCTACCTGTGCTTTAGATGGAGTTTAATCTCTATCGTATGCATTAAAAATAATTAGGGACCGACAAATAATGTGCATAATATTAAATAGTATCTGTGAGATATACAACGATTAATATACATATTTAGTTACGTTTTATTGAACACATATCTGCAATATACATAGATTTATTAAGATTGTAAACATCACAGAATATCATCACATGTGATTTAATATAACGGGGTAATAATTTTATGATGAAAATTACACCGCCATCAGTTCGACCCACATAAATTGTTTATAGTGTTCAACCCGCGTGTTCCGATCGCGGCGTTGTCACGTAGCACGCGAAAATTCCACCCTACAGGCAAGTTGCAGGTCGTTAACGGTGATGGATTTGCAGAGGCTTCTTCCGACATCACCTTCGGGCGTTGGGCTTAACGCAAAAATCGATTAAGTTTGACAGTACACGACTGTGGAGCGAAAGGTTCACGACGGTTAATTACCGTAGCCGCGACGGATATTGGGCCGATACGAACGATTTCACATGACACAATACTAATGAATTCTGTCCAAGTTGACGCGACACAAAACGTAGCACGGAATTAGCGTTGTTTTAATTACCGACCCTTCTACCGGCCGATTTGTCTTGTCCGTCTATACGCTTTCGATTTCCATAATGGATGGCTTTTATAATAAACCTCCGTGAGGTGCCACACGTTACATCATAAACATGAGATTGGAATTCTTTATATGCTTAACAAGCTGTCCGTCCATTTGTCGTAATTTTTATTGTTTTACTATTGACGGAACTGGTTTCGAATGTTTTTGTGTGTGTTAATCTATGGGTGTGTGTGTTCGAAAAGTCATCATTATGACTTTTTGTATCCTAACGTTTTGAGTTTAATATGGGTATCGTTTGAAAAAAGCTTTACCGCTTTTTATGCCATAAAAGAATGCCCAGAAGTGTTTTAAAATAACACGAAATATTATAAAAACGTTATATTAGAAAAACGTTTTGTATATTTGTCTATACATATATTGAACTTATTTTGTTTTAAAGTAGCACCTGTCATTGAATTATTATAAGTATTTGAGAATTGTTTAATTATTGAATTAGATTATTTAAAATAAAACTTGTTATGTTACGATTGAAGAAAATAGAGAACTTAAATAGCTATTCATAATATCCCCTCTTTATTATCACACTCTGGTTATGTGTAACCAAGAAGATTTACCTAATGAAATCTCGTCAGCGAAGAAACATTGAATGTAAAGGCCAAATTAAGTGTCGACAAAGTCGTATAAGTAAGTGTTTTTACGTGTAAGCAATAATATACATCCGCGACGAGTGATTTTGATCATTTGTCTTAAATTTTATGACACCTTTGAAGGCTTTACGCAGTTGAAGTCAAATGTGATGTCACGCTATGTATTTGTCTTGTTGAGGAATACTTTCTTTTATAAGTAAAGTGTAAACAGTCGACAGTGTCAGCATATATAAGTTCGTTTTTGGAGTAGACATAAAATGTTACAAAGTAAGTGCAATTGCTTTTTTAGCTTCTCAGGTTAAAGTTGTTTTAAATTTAAATAAATGGACATTTGATAAAAGATTATTAAATTCGTTGAAGTTAATCTTTATCATACAAATTGAAACATAATTTAATCGTCATTTGTTATATTTGTAAATAAGAGGAGAATTGTAAAATTTTTACCGACAACAATTAAATAAACGAGGCGCATCGCAAATTATTTTGTAACTTAATCAGTGCGAGATCGTTCCAATCTAGCTCGGTTGGCGCATTATCGATTGTGGCCCGGCGGGGTGTCCGACAAAAGAATCTCATTTTAAATAAATCGCGCGAGACCGCGTCGCGTCGAGAAATTAGGCGCGGTGTCCCCCGCCGCGAAAACTCATCGTAAATAAGTGTCGCCGTCGGCTGCGGAGTACTCCGGCTTCGCGGGGTAGATTTAAAAACACATTCTTGTTATACACTCGTTTAAGGATTTAATTACTTGCATCTCTGATGGGCCGCGCGATCGTCCCGTGTCGCCGGTATGCGCTCGCTTGCACGCACGTGATCGTAAATCCTCACTTCGTTGATGATCCCAACGTTGTTCCACGATGAGTTAACGCTTTATGTTAGTCTTGTTGACTTTTTGCATGTGAATTATTTTTTTCCGATTTTTTTGCGAGCGTGGGTTTCGTATAATGGTCTGTTACTTTTAAGTGGATTTTCGAGTTCGTCGCGATTTATGTTTCGATATTTAACGCGTTCGTTTATTGTAAATGGGTATAAATGACAATAATAAAATAGACGATGGCTATTAGTCGCTGTGATATTTATTAATATACCTAATTTAAGTGGCCTTCCGTGTTTTTAGACATTATGGTTAAAAAGAGCTAAGAAACGATAAACAAATTGATAAGTCGATCATCAATTATTATAATCAAACTATTAAGACTATTAAAGACCCAAGGAAAAGTTTCAATGTCATTCATTTCACATAATATTTTGTTATAATAAAATCATAGGAAAAAGTTCAAGTGATCATCAATTATTATTATGCGAGTCATATTTCAGTTTGCCAGAGTAGTGTAAAAATGTTAAGTATGTGCCACAATGGAACCTATTATGTTTCTGCTGTAATTTTTACTGTAGAAAAGATTCAATTATAGTACCTAATACCACTGATAGTGCCATTTACCAATATGATTAGTGGGCGTTGGTAAAAGTGGGTGGATTCACACCTTCGCGTCACTTTGACACTTTTAAACGTATATATTAACACCTTTATATCGCGCCAATCCCACAATACACTGATAGAATTGTTGATCTCATTTTATTCTCAAGATCGTACAGATATCGGTGTCGGCGTTTTCAATTTACAAGCGGGTATCCCGTGTCGAGAAAAATGAACATTGGGTTCCCGTGTCCGGATTCAATTGCCCTTCAACTAGAAGTCTTCCCGTTCACAATGCCGCCGGTGTGCCATTTGTAAACGTGATACTTCCTCTGACGCAAAACTTCTTTTGCGTACTATTGCGGCCCCTTTACTTTAATCAAATCGCTGCGACAAAGGATTGAATGGAACGCTGCTCGATTTCGTACAAGCGATCGGTATTGGCTGAGAAATTCCTTTTAAGGATTGCCGACATTTTTTGCGAATGCCCCGTCGCGAAATAGGTTTTTATAATAACCTTATTCTTCTTTGAATCGTTATGAGGTGTGCGTAATGAGTCATTTAATAAATTTGCATATTTATTACAAATTGACAATAGAGTTCTAAATATACTCATAATTAATTATGTCATTCACGAGCAATTAATATCAGAGATGTGTTCGATGTTGTAAGGTAAATTAAGAGTGATTGAATTTATATATTTTACGGTCACAATATTTTTGTGGATCTAAGGCCTTATAATATTTTTTTTCCTTTATAAACATTCACGTAGCGAATTCCGGTGTATTAGGTAATATTGTTTGTGAAGTAGATTTTATTATGATCTTTTCGGTGTAGGTATCGATTTTTCTGGATTTGCTTCCCAGATCGAGAAAAAATAGGTATTAGTTAGTAGTAGGTATTCTGTGTGTTGGTTGACGGTAATGACCACTATCAAGTGAACTTGTTTATTCGCGAAGTAAAATATGATAGACTAATAAAAATAATTTTAACAAAAAATTAAACCGCATTCTAAACCATTCAAAACCAGAAATGAACAGGTAATTACTGGATACCAATTTTGGAGTCGGTGCCTAATTAAAATTGCTAGTGAAGCTAGATAAATACATGAACAAATGTATCATGCGTATGTGATAATTGTCAGATAACACATTCAATAATTATAATTAATGCAATTACATCGTGGAATTTTGTGAAAAAGCTTAATTTAATGATTTGAGCATTCAGATGCTTACGGATCATAAATAGGTAAGTAATCTGAAACGTAAATCTGGTTAGCGATAGGATATAAGAATTGTTCCAATAAAAATAAGTGTGCCGGTTTGCTTCAAACTTACGGTCTTTTTGTAAAAGAAAATGACAAAATGTGACGAATATTAACGAAATTGTCAAATTTTACAGTAGGTATCTTAAGAGAGAAATCAAATAAAGAAAGAATACTCTTATATTAAACGATGTTACGTTTAATTTAAACATTGATGTAATAATACAGTGTAAAAAATTTATAAATAACACTAAATTAAATGCAATTTTGTGTTTCATAATTCTTTTTTATGTGGAACCATATGCGGCCCCGATCGATTTGAAAATAACAAAGGTTTTTTGTAATATGAATCGTCCCTTTAAATCGTTGCCCTTTATTGAATAAAAACAGAATGTTGATACGTTCGGCTGAATGCTGCTTATGAAATTTTTATGGTCCGTAAAATGCAGGTACAAAAATTATAGTATTCAAATATACGCCGTTCATATCACGCAGTGTTTCACTTATGATTTGATTGTTATTGTTCTGCGGTAATATAATTTTGGTGATATTTTTTATTTGTTTTTGGTTGTTTTTAAGTTCGTTCAGTTAGGGCCACTTAATTGACTAGATATGTATGATTATAGTGAAAAGCAAATCATCGGATTTGCCTGGTTAATATAACTCAACTAAGTACATATATTCAGTGTAGGAACCTTTTTTGGCAATTGTCTTGAGACGTAGGAATTAAGGTTTTGTAAACACTACACAATTGTAAATTGTAAAGTACTAGTTAATATAGAATACGTCGCATAGAGACGTCGCGTTCGGCGCTCAACTTCCATACAATTGAGCGCCAGCGTCGCGTCGCCGTTCTGCCCCGTCGCGTCGGCTGCTGCATGACAAAACCTTTAGAGTAAAATTTTCATACTACTTTTATGTCGTGAATCCTAATCACCTATAAACTAACCGTCTGCTTATCTATCTATATCTATCTATATCTTCTATACTTATAATAAATCTGTAGAGAGGTCAATTCTGTACATGAAATATATTTCCAAAATAACTATCAGGGGGTGATTAGGGATAGATACTGATGCCAAAAATGCAATTAGTAAAATTTTTGTCTGTCTGTCTGTCTGTCTGTATAACCGTTATAGAAACAAAAACTACTCGACGGATTTTAACGAAACTTGGTACAATTATTTGTCATACTCCTGTGCTGGTTATAGTATACTTTTCATCACGCTACAATTAATAGGAGCAGAGCAGTGAAGGGAAATGTTGAGAAAACGGGAGAAGTTACTCCATTTTTAAGCTTCCGTCGCGTGTGCAACCTTAATGGTTAAAGCTACACAGAAATCATGTATGACGGAAATGTTCTCCTTAAAATGATGTAAAAAATATCCCACGACAGCATGTGTCTATCTTTTATGGTTGACTCACAATAACACGTGTAACTCCCGATAGCTTAGCAGTTCGAAGCTTTCTCATTATATTTGTCTACTATTACGTTTATAACACTCTCAGTCATCCCTAATAAAAAAAGGTAACATTATTAAATATTCCATAAAAAAGAATCATAGAAATCGGTATAGAAACACCAAAGTTATACATGAAATACGCTAATAATAAGCCATCATGCGTGAATACTGAATCATGCTATAAGGATTATTTTTGTATATATATAAGGTCGCGAACGCACAGGCAGGCGGCTTGCTTGGCACCTAGAGGCTAGCGAATCACCTAGCGAGTAGCTTCGTAAAACGAACATTCTCGAACGTTCGCGACCGGCTCCATTTTTGAAGTCCGAAATCCACGCGGGCGAAGCTGCGAGCGGAAGCTAGTATAGTATAGTATATATAATGCATAAATTCACAACAGATCAACGTGTTGGGCTGTGTGTTTGATATGCACCAGTTTTAACTCGGCCGTTACAATAGGAGTCACTCGGTGCCATAAACTAATGTATGCAGAACGGCCGGCGGTCGACTATAGATGGCACAGACAATTTCACGCGCGCTTAGCTAATGTTTGCCAAGCGATTTGCCGCCGCGCCGGCGGCGTCGGCATGGAGGTACGTTTTTTCTTCGTCGACGGCCCGTCCGAGCGTGTTAAAGAGATGTTTCAAATACAACCAATAAAATAAATACAATTATATACCTTATTTATTCACAGATGTAAGTGCTTGTTCATGGATGAAAATGTACCGTGTGTGTGAATGTAGTTCTTATTGCCATGTAAAATAGAACAAGACGTATTTTCCTTAATTGAATAAAAATGACACTTTCAATAAACGCAACATACCTGTGCACTGTAGTCTTTATGGTTAATCCATTAAATAACGTAAGTAGTTTAAATAATTACAAGCTAAATAATACTAAAATAACATCTACTTTAATTGTGTGTTTAACATATTACTATATATCAATAGCCATGTAAATGAGCAAAATATATTAACATTTTAATTATGATAGCAGTGATCACGTACTGTACACAGTTCGTTTTCATATCTCACTATTTGCAGTAAGTGGTGCTCATAGTGTGTCGTATTTTACATTGTTTTATTACGCGATTCGATGTGATTAAACACGAAAACAAAATAAGCAATCGTAATCGTGGAAGTGATAAGATATCTGCAGTTAATAGTGGTAATAGTAATTTAGTATCGCCACTCGCTTTAAAGTGTTAGCTTGTGATCTATATGATTATATAAAAAAAATCTGGAAAAATGACTTTTTTAAATAAAATAGTTTTAGTTACGGGTGCAGGTTCAGGAATCGGAGAAGCCATTTCTATAAATTTTGCAAAATTATCGGCAAGGTTATATCTAATTGATAAAAACGGAGACGGTCTAAAGAAAACAGCGGAAGTGTGCGAGAAGTTGAGTCGTACTAAAGTATTTACTGCGGTCGCCGATCTTGCCGACGATGATCTCGTAGAAAAAGTTATTAACAACGCAAAGAAAGAATTTGGCAGAATCGACGTTGTTGTCAACTGTATTGGAATTTGTAAACGGACAACAATTCTGGATCCAAATATAATTCAGGTTTACGATGAAGTTATGAAGAATAATTTGAGAAGTATCGTTCGTATCACCAACTGTGTGGCACCGATTTTAATTGAATCTCAGGGATGTCTTGTCAATATATCAAGTGTATCGGCTGTCTTGACTTCTAAAGAATTGATTGTTTATTGCACATCTAAAGCAGCTCTAAATCATTTCTCAAAATGCGTTGCTTTAGAATTAGCCCCAAAAGGTGTCAGAGTCAATTGTATTTTATCCGGACCGGTGGCTACGAATATTTTGATAAACGCTGGATCCAGCAAAGAAGATAGCGACGCTGCTTGGAAAGGCGCAAAAGAATTAGCTCCTTTAAAACAATTGGTTAAAGCTGATGAAGTCGCTGAATTGGCTGCATTTTTAACGAGCGATAAAGCCAAAGGTATAACTGGATCGATCTATTCTGTAGATTCCGGTTATGGTCTGATAGGTTGTCAAGATATACGTGATTAGTGTCTGCACAATTCAGTCATTGTTATGTAACTATAACAACAGAGTTTTGCTAAAATATATTTATATAATGCAATTGCAATAATTAACGTTCAAAGTGGTGTAAAATATGTTTTGTGAAAATTCTTAAAGCCATTGAACATTATATTATTATATTATGCTAGTTTTATAATTTCCATTTGCAATAAATACATTGTATTAGAAACATAGTTATTATTAAATCAGTGATCTCTTGGACGTCTAACGTGATTATGGAGATCGTTACTCTTTACATACCCCTTATGAGTTATGTGTATTATTTGTACCGTGTGCCCAATATAATTAAATTAAAATGACGATAGCGAAAAAACATAGTAAAGTTGACCTACTCATACATTTAACAAAGGATATATTTTGTGATACCGGTGGGCTCGTTGGCGTAGTTGTCACGTGTGCGGCACAACACCGCTCTAAATTACCGGGTTCGAAGCCCTGGTTGACCAGTGATATTGGGTTTTTCTGCTCGTAATCAACCCGAGAGTCTGCAATTTGTGCCCGATATGGCGACAGACTCGCCCCCTATCACAATGTAATAAGATGAAATACACAGTGCGAAAAGTGGATACTTAAGTCGCACTACTGCTAACCCCTTCGAAAAAAATATGGTTATGAGTTATTAAAAGGGATTTTTTGTGTAGAAAATTTTAAACATTTTCCGTTATAAATTTAGTATTCGTACCAGCTAATGAGTTTCCCAGCCTTTTGATATAAGTTTGAATGTTTCTAGTTATACGAATATTAAACATTGCTAAAAGTCGTATACAGACGCAGTAAAGCCGAGTACAACGTCACGTGGCCAGCTACAGTGAACTTCGTATTTCCAGAGCGGTGGAGCAATAAAGTAAGCAGTTTTACAAGTGAGTGCCCCCAGAACGAATGTGCGGGTTAGCATACGCCCGATATTCTTATTTTATGAGTGAAAAATCTTGCAAAGAAAATTTCCAGCCAAAGAGCTGGTATCAATGCTTGCTTGGCTTGTCCCGCGTAGTTGTAATAACATTATTGTCATTTAATTATCTCATTGATTTTGTATGTCAGTTAACATTCCCATAGACGTTGAGTGCAGTTGATTCGTCTCATTGAATCCTACGCGAAGAATGCACGCTCAACAACAATGCGTTCACATTATGTTGTCGCATCGCGCGGCCAGTTCCAATTAAGGGAGATTTATTCATCCCTTTGCCGTCACACGATTTTTTTCAAGACATTATCAGAGGATATAACTCGACAGAATGATTGTTCCCCAATTTTCTAAACACCTTGACAATGCTCTCGTAATTTGTTCCATCCTCTTGGCTGTTTGATTGTTTGCTCTGTGAAAACACGGCGCGTCATCACACGACTTCAGGGTTGGCGCTTAGGACGGATACTTGAAGCGTTTCGCATGCGATATTCATTTGCTTGAATGCTTTGTAATCATTCGTGAAAGGAATTTAAATAGTGTCTTTGTTAATATTTAGATAGATGAGTGTTTGACATCAGAGCGCCAGTAATTTGTTACGTGTGGGGGTAGGTAGTAGTTTAGTAAGGACTGTTTTAAATCATGTTTTTCGTGGTATAATAATCCTATATTTTGTCCTAAACAAAAAAACTCATGAAAGGCATTGTGATCGGTTTCATTTATAGCTGGTTAGTTAATTGGGCTACTGAGAACCACACCCTTTGTTATATACGAACCACACCCCGCATTATCTAAGCAGTAGCTTATTTAAAATGATAAACGAGCGCCCAATCGATTTGAATAACAAGCAGGCAGATGCTCTTAATCCTTTTGATTTCATTAAACACATGCACGCTCCTTGGCTCTTGTCGGAAATATCACTCGAGTGTGAGCTTCGATTCAACTGAGGATCGTTCATAAGTTTAGGGTTAATATAAATTAAAGAATGATCTATAGCCTTTGGAATTTTGACTGCATTGTGTTGTTTATGTATAAAAAAATATATCAATCCATTTTGTCTTTATTACGTGACCGAATTATGTGTTCTGGGATTTGTGATTGTCTCCCGAGGGCATGTTTTTTTAATATTTCAATAAAGAAATCTTCGTGACGTAGCTATTCTATTTGTCAGACGAAGAGCATTTTGAAATCACCTGCTTTACCCTCCTTCCGTTGCAATCAATTCCCACAAGACATTCTTGAGTTGTTACCAATTGCCGCGTCATTTGTTTGATCGTTTCGTTAAGTTGGAGACCAAGTGAAAAATCTGTATACATTAATCACGTCGATATAATTTTGAACGTTCGAAAAAATTTACATAAATAATTTATACCCAGGAGGCGGCGGGCGGACCGATGCTTTCTAATCCGTCGTCTTGTTGTGAACACCATATTGCTTCCGATCGTATGATACGAGCTTTAAATTTCTTTGTTTTACAGCGGCGTATTCCTTCGTCCGTTCAGTACGCATTCTCAGCGTTGTTGGATGATGCTATCATGTATTTATTCGCTTCCAACTGTTTGTATTTCATCACAGCGACCAGGTTTGTTTTTCACATCATTCCTATCGCAAATATAAATATTTTCAAATGTTATGCTACTAAATTTATTTTATTATAGTACAGAAAATCTATACCTACACAATTTTACTACGTCATATTTGTCGTTTTTTTTAAAAAACATAGCTTGTGCATTTAAAATTTCCTATAACATTATGAGTATTGATAGGCGATATTCACTTACCATCAAGTGATCTATAACGCCAATTAACTTTCATAGTTTACTAGCTTTTGCTTGCAGCTTTGCCCGCATGAAAGAGTTTTTCGGGATAAAAGACCCGCTATATAATTTCCCGGGTCAGAAAGTAGCCCATGTCCTTTCCAGGGTCTCAAACTATCGCTATACCAAATTTTATTGAAATCCCTTGGGTAATTTTTGAGTTTATCGCGTCCAGACAAGCAGACAGGTTAAACAGTGGACATTGTTTTATATAGTTTTTATTATTGGTGTGTATAATAATATCTTCACAGCATATTGTATAGGACGAAGCGCAATGAAACTTACGTAAATCGAGACTGATTTTTATTAGGACGGTAGATCGAGAACAGGTCGATTCGCACTACCCTCGGCTCCTTTATAAATATTTCTATACTACATTATAAATGAATATATACCAATTATTGAAGAGAAAAAATCCGTCATGCATGATTGTTGCATAATTTAACCGTTTACGAAGCGAACGCAAAAGATCTTAAACGGAAAAAATCTTCCCTGTTTTTGAAACGTAACGTGATGTTATATACAGCCTAAAAATGGGCTGTCTAACATAAAAAGATTATTCAATTCTAACTAGTAGTTTCTGAAATTAACGCGTTCAAATAAACAAACAAACTCTTCAGCTTTATGTAATATAGATATCAATTTGTAAAAAACTTCGTATCTTTGTAATTCGTAATAATTTGCCCAAGCTCAATTTATTTTAGTATGAAAAGAATTTCATATAAAACAATGTATTACTTTATTAAATATTTGCAGAATGAACGGCCTTCACACTGTGTGTCGGGTGGAAATCAAGCTTATTTATGCCCTCAGTGTTATTTTAAATATGATAAGTAATACACAGTAAATCGTGTGCAGTACAGCTGGTTATGATACTACTATGACTTTTGCTAAAAGTGCCATACACATTTGTTATTTTATTGTATCTTTCCGCGCGTAACACATTTTACGATCGCGGGCGAATTACGTTTTTGATTGTGTATCGTTAGTTATCGCCCAGCTCGCAGCGGGACGTCGCAAGGGTGTTGGCTGGCGGTCCACTCATCTCCATAAGGAGTGGCTGAGAGGCTGACGCGGCCCGTACTTCGCCCCGCTTGACGGAGCATTATTTTAGGCATGTGACTGTGATCGATTCGATCGAATCTCTCTTTGGACAGCGTCAGTTTTTACCGGCAACTGGCACGATATTTACAATGTACAGTAAAGTGGTTTGTATACCATTGTGATATAAGATTTTTTATGTAGACATGTTGGGTTTTATGAATGTATAACCACAATCTTATTCTTCGTGTGATATGTTGCGCAAACTTACAATTGAACTATAAATTTATTTTCTATTAATTTTTTTTTTACTTTACATAGTAGCGGTCTTTACCTTTCATATTGATTCATGTATTGATATCAAATATCTAACTATTGATAACATATTTTTAAATCTTTTTGCCTACTTAATGTATGCAAGTTTCTGGGTAATACAACACTGAACATATGGTTTAGTTAAGGTAATTTAATAAAAATAATTATTTATCAGCAAATACAATCAGCTGTAAAGCTACCGTACTGGCACTTCGTTTTATCTGTACGAAGGTCCAGTCAGAAATTACATCGATGAATATGATGTAGTGTTCGCGGTTTACACGCGCGTTGTTATGATGAATTGTCGGCGTTATGACCCTTGTTTTAGTGAGTTTTGTGTTACATATCGACTCGGTAACTTACAGTCGCAACACATCGTTTATTTAAACTGTTTACAGTTATGATTGGTATCGGTTTTTCTTTTGGATATTTTAAAATGGTTACGGTAAACATGCCGTACAGACATTGTATATTCGCGAATTTTATACTAAAGTGCAAAGTTATTGTGTGTGAGACTATATTTGCTAACTCTTTCTTTGAACTACATTTATTTTGTCATACCTACTCGGTGCATAGGCAGGCGAGCCGGCGGCTTACCTGATAAGATGGTAAGCAACCGCCGATCGCGCATGTCATTCAGTGTCATGGTCACAGGAGATTTGTTATACTGATAGGAAGCTTGACAACAAATGACAATATTGGAGTAATGCTCTACATATTATATTAACATATATTTTTTTATTAAAAGGTAAAGTATAACACTACAGCGACTGAGTATTATTGATAACGAAATTTTGCACATCATCGTTATTTTTAATTCTTTACTATCACATTTGTAAATTGTAGTCATTTTGTTTATAAGACGTAAAACATTCCTTTCGAAATAATAATCCCATGAATGTAGTTATTAAAATAATTTCTAATGCTAATATCGCGGGGGTGTCATTAAGGATCGACACGGACAGTTAACCTTCGTTAGCCGCCAATAAATAGCGCACTTGCTGGGCAACTTTACGACTAGATATAATTAACTGGCCCTTGGCCCGTTACGGTAGCAAGTGCTGCATCCAACTTATAGGCCATTTAGTACGCGCGGCACCCTATAAATCATCCTCGCTGAGGTCCGCACGCTTTAAGCCAGCGCAGCGCGTTAAGCTACGCGCATATTTCTTTTATTTTCACAACACGTGCTTATAATTAACAGCAACGGTGGTTGTTGTGTTCTCTTTTTAAATCCTGTGATATTGGTTTTTAATTAGTTATTATGTGTGAAGAAAAAAATGTATTACGTCAATGTTGTTGAGTTTGTTTTTGTGAGAAGTGAGGTGTTTGTCAAAGTTTGTTCCTTTGACGTATTTAAATTTTATGCTAGTTAACTTTTCAGTATGTTTGTAAAATGAGGTTTGATAAAATATGTAATAAATAGTATTATTAATAAATGATCAATCTTTAAACCCTCATATTTTATCAGAAAGATAAGATTGCGCTCTTTGATACGTTTGATAAGTCAGAATGATAAACATACGGTTAAGGATAAATTAAATTTAAGACAAACGGGTGCTTATCTTTGGCATAGTACGGTTTAACATGTAATCAATGATTTATTGTAATGACGGTGCTAATTTTATTTCTTGGTCGGGGCGAAAAAAATGCTCATCTGTTTACGTTTCCGTCCAAACCCAGGACTTTACTAGTTTCACAGCCTAAGCACGCTGGCACTATACAAATAAAATGATTTTTTATAATGTTATGTATATTTGAAACTTTACAAACGATGAATAGGCCCATTATACGTAAATTTCATTAAACTAGATACTTAATTGTTTATTACATTTAATAATATACAAGCGTAAAAAGACATTTATCTTTCTATAAATTACAGAGCTGAGACTCAGCAAATTATTTTTTTCCTCCCACGACAATTAACAATTAAGCGTATCTTAACAATAATCATACTCAGTATAAACCAAACAGACATACGTAATAGACGGGTATCAAAAACGTATGTCCTTCGGCTTGAATTTTTTAATAACTAGTTGAATTAATAAGCCAAAGCTCCGCCCTGTAGGCGTCAACAGCGCGATTAATATCTCGAGGTGCAAACGACTACCGGATCTATTTCGCCCCCACTCGTATGCTCCACGCCTTATTTCTTAACAAAGCAAAATTCCATCTGTTGTATATTATTTATATCGATTACGCACACCAACTCGTTATCAATCTACCGTGTTAATATTTGAATTTAGAATCGTTGTTTGGTTAGAATTGCTTTTGTGTGTTTGAGTGGTGATAAAGATCGGATTTGATTTAATTTTCATTAGATCATTCATTTATGAATTTAAATTAAAATTGTTTCGATTTACATATTTGCAAGTTGTAATTTTATAATAAAGTTGGGTTTTTATAATCAACTGTACATAAAAAGACAATAGAAAAAATTAAAACCGCGTGCTCACTCTTAGCTAGTCGCTTCTTGCAATACAATCCGTGCACTGCCGTGGTTTCAGTATGTCGACTCGACTAGTTATGGACTGGTTGCCACCGACTGGAGTCGTTCCGCGTTGTATCGGTAAAAATAATATTAAGATTTGCATCATCATCTGCTACTTACAGAGTCCCACTGCTAGGTATGAGCCTATGTCATACCGTGTCTTTTCCTGTCGCGGTCTCTTTCATTATGTGTATTATCTGAAGAAAAATCTAAACATTTATAATGAAATCAATCGGTGTAATGTTCGCATCACATGCATATGCGTAGACATATGATTTTGACCAATTTTTGGTACAATACCAACTCCAGAAGGCACAAATAACACATTCATAATAACCTGAAAACGTCTAGGTATTTGTTTTACTTTAATATCTGATGTCGGATTAAAACGTGTAGTTGGTGTGGTTTTAAATGGATTTCGCCTGAACTCAGCCTCCTTGAATAAAGGTTTAACTTTAGCCGTTACCTTCGCTGTATCCAAAGCTTTCCAATATCCAACTTAGGCCAAGACTAGTAGGCTTACGGGCTTAACTGTTTGGCATGAATACTTTTGTTGGGTATTTCGTCGTCTTAAGATATAACTCCGCTTAACTCGTTTAGGTAAACATTTTAGGAGATAATAAAGTGTGTACGCGATTCACTGTTGTATGAATGTAATATAGAGGTTTATATTTTGTGCTATAAAATCTTTAGGTTATTATACTAAATGAGAAATAACTCACTGATATTCTTATTATTCGCAATTTTTTACTACCTCAGTGGATGTAAAAATGGTAATGTAACATTCTTAGTTTATATACATAACATTATAAAAAAAAATACTAAATTTTATACTACGTCCAGTGTATTTAAAGCTGATAACGCATTCAAATGTCTTTTGTTGCCTTTCAAATGAGTACAAAGATTACGTCGGGAGTGCTGTTTGTATCTTTACGATATTGCCGCGAGATGGCATCGACGCGCCACCGTCGGACCGACCGCCGTACCTCGTAGTCCGTAAAAGTAAAAACAAAACAATTACTACTCATTGTTCCCCGTTTTGCCATTATCTGTTGACCATTAGATTAGTTATTCTAACCACTCATAAAAGGGGATGCAATCCTTTTTTGTTTATATACAATGGGATTAACGAAAATTTGAGGTTTAACAAACAAAATGGTTTTTTTAAAAATCGCATTGTTTTGTGTTTTTTAAATCTTTAACAAAACTGGCGATTTCAACACAGGTGTTTGTAATTTTTTTAATTTTGTTAAGTCTGATTGTAAGAGGATTATACAAAGAAATTATAAAAACATTCTGGGAACAACGATTATTGTTTTTGTACAGTTATTGTATTTTTTTAAGATAACATTGATTCCATGGTTTAACTCAAGTAACTTGTTCATTGAGTCTTTGATATGGTCATGTCCATGTACTTTATAAAACTTATTTTAGTTATAAATAATAAATAATTTTAATTAATACATAAATATTTCCTTAAACAATGTAGAACAGATAATTGTAATCAGTATCAATCAACAGGAATACATTTTTAAATATTTTCATTTGATAACTCCTTTAAATGGTTTGTATGTATACTATACCTCTGTATACCTACACATATATAGTATGTAACCTACGTTATGCCTCAACTAGTTAAGGAATCAGCGAGGGTAAAGACGCCGTCGGAGGCAAACAGCAATCAGTATAATTGTTTTTGTGAATTTCCATTTGAAACCGGGCTCTGTTTCTAGCCGGCTAATAGTTCGGTGGGGCTGTTCCAAAAATGTTGTGTCATTAGCGGCGACCGCACGTGACCGAGGGCACCTGCCACCGGCCGATCGTGCCGACATGCCTCAACAACCACCGGGGACTATCACTAAAGCTTTCGATATTAGTGCTATCTGCCCATGTCACCGTGGTGGGTTTCGCCAAATCATTAAGAACTTAGGATAATTAGAGGTGCAGGTTTGAGTAGTCGATTCTATTTTCATCGAAAATTTATGCTATTATGAACTATGTTGGTGAATAATTTTTAATATAAAAGGTCAAATTATTTCAAAAATCCGTAACTATGGTAAGAGATCTAATTGATATCAGTGCAACAGTGTTTTATCCTTAATTTGCAACCCGGTCACATATGCGTTAGCATTGGTATCGAAATTAAATGTTCATGAACCCAGATTGTATGTAAATTTTACGCTTTGACTTTCAGCATGACTAATCAATATAAAATGGATATTTGAAGAGCTGCCAGTTGCAAGTATTTTGCAATTGAATAATACAAAGGGAGCACAGGTATTTAAAAAATAATCAAATCGGGCAACTATTACGAGGCACTGTCTTCTACAATTTTATAGAACGCTTTGAGAATAGTTCGCCACGACCCCTTTCTCTAAACATTCTTCGACTTATTTGCCTCGTTATAGCCTATTGAGGCGCTTATACTGAATTACTCGGGTCTTAAGGAAACACGGAATAACGGCACGAACGTTTTGTTCTCTGCCTCTTAACGGCTTGTTGTTCGACAAGATTGCAGTTTGAAAAACTTACACTTTTTTTTACGCGACATCTATTTCGACAAAAATCTATTTTTGTGAAATAAATTCCGAGCGACAATCATAACGATTCGGTTTTTGTTCCGATTGCAGTTTTTGTGTAAATCGGTATAGCAAATAGAAAATATTTTGTCCTGTAAAAATGATTAGTTTGATCAAACTGTTTCTTTTGGTTCCATAAAAGTAATAAAAAATAAATTAAGGAAACGGTAAAAGTAGGAAAAATTTAATGTTCTAATAATCTTTCTGTTTAGTAGTTAACACGGTAGTGTGGCTATGTGACTTCAGTGGTCTCGGAGCTAACGCAGAGAGAAGATCTACGGTTACACACAAGTGTGTGATATGTTTTGCTGTAAATATGCTCCAAGGCGCTTCGTAAATGTAGTGTATTAATTACTAATTCAAATTAAATTTTGAACCTTTCCTCAACATTACAGTAGGTATATAACAAAGTACATCGTCAATCATGTGGATTTTATGTCATTTATCATGAACAAGCTTACCTATCTTATAATTCGCATGCAGATAATTCGTAAAATTGAAAAATTTGTACAGAATAAGACATTTATATACTGGTATAACAAACAATTTCCGTGCACTAAAACCATTACGTTTGAACGAGTCGTATTCGACGCACCGGGACAGATACGCATACCGGGCGCTTGTCGGTCGGGAATATGAGAACAAGTTGAATAAATCAATACTTTATTGTAAACTATTCCACTGGTACTATTAAGGCTACGTCACCGGTGATGTGGGCGGCCCGGTACACGTCGTGGGAGGAACGATACGGAATTTGTTATTGTTAACAAATATGACACTGTACGGGCCGTGGGCTCGTGCGTTTTTACCCGTTCGAATTGTGTAAACTTGCCCGAACAATTGGGACACGAGTATTATATATCTAGTAAACAATTTCAATTTTTAAAAGGTGTTTTTTTGTTTAATCGTGAGGTTTAATCATCTTAATATCAATTAGTATGTGTTAGGCATTTAATATTGGCATTCAAGTCAGGCATTTAAAGGACTTATATGTATATAAGTATGAAATCCAATGTCGAAATAAAACCTAAGCCGACATTTTCATGTTCCATATATTGTAAGAGTAAATACACATGTCTATAGAAATCGACGTACGTTTAAAAAAGGTTTACTCGGCGAGTCCTAAACAAACAAGTTGCATAACGCATTATTCGCGAAGAAATATAATCTCTAACGTATGTCTTGAGTAAATATTGATTTTATTATGATCGTTTTGTTGCGCGGACACCTGAACTCACACTTATTGAGACTTGATAATTTCATATTTCAAAAAATTTCATCAATTTTTCTTTTACAACAATCTTCCTGATGATAAAATAACAGAAGGCTAACTTCATTTCTATATTTTTTAATATTAACAACGGAGACATATTTCAATCGAGTGGTATCTATATGTGTTCGAAGTATTTTCACAGTATTACGAACTACTTGATACGTTAAATGTTTATCTAAATCGAAACCTCCCACTCTCTCGGGCTCCCGGGAACGATCTTTGTTGGCTGAACTTTTTTCTGTCGGACTGATGATTTTTAAAATGTTTGTGTTTCTGCTCAATGTGACGATTGATGACGTGTACAATCGTCCTCTATTGTAAAAATTCCTTCGAACGGTGTATTTGTTCCCATTGGTCCTGATATAACTTTACTTGCCGTCGTAATGCAGTCATCAGACTTGATACTTGAATTTTTAACTCACGATTAGCATGTATTACCACAATTATAAAATTCTACCCATTATCATTCTCCCATTTAAAATTAAGCTTTAATGATGACATAAAAATCAAACAGGTAAAGGAATAATTAATGATCGCAGCCGACTTAAAAATAAATACTTTTTTAACATTATTTATGAATATTTATAACTTACACACACATAATATACATACTTGATAGTATAAGATTGGCATGTGTTTAAATATTGATTTATGATTAGGCTATTTATACGCTGATTAACAAACGAGCACTACGTTTAGGATGTAAAAAGACGCAAGTACCTAAAAGCTGCAACACATTTGATTTATAATAAAATAAAAGAAAGTATCAAGTCGGTTCGTCCTGATTCTATAACGTTCGTGTGCGCGTATTGTTCATAAGATAAACACGTCCGACGATCGTATTTATTGTCAGTTAACAATCGTCTCATGTGTGTAAAGATTAAGCATGTTGGCCGGCACAAATCATACCGTCATTCAATTTTCGGTGCAAATACTCTTTGTGTATTCGGCTCCGGCCTTCTATTGTTATCGCCTTAATATCCATATACTGGGCATTCTGTGTACAAGATATTGTGATGCTTCGCTTCAAAGGCGTCTGCACTAGCGTTGAATCATGTGAGACCAATAAGAGAATTTTTAACAATAGGTTATTGATTCGACACGGCCATTAAAATAAAATGGCTTATTTACATCAACATTCAGGTTATCGTGGCTCATTAACCGTTTAATGATTGACCACAACCGCATTCAGGCGTTCAAACGCTGATTACAGGACGCATAAAATTCACTATAAATTCTTTATTTATATGACAAAAAGGAAACAGTGGGGGATGCTCTTAGAATTAAATATATGCTCGCGATCATAAAATAAAGAATTTATAGGCGTCCTTTGGAATTACTGCGGCTTGGTTTTATGACTTCACGGGGCGTTTGTTTAGAGTTTCGTCGCGTGGTCGTATCACAAGCATTTCCAGATAAAGACTCCCGTTGTTGACATTGTACGGGCAATTTCCGTCATTTGCACGAGGAAGTTTGCTTATTACAAGTCCCTTAAAGACGTGGTTACGAGTCTGCGGACTTCACGGTTCGCTAACACAATTTTATTTCCAACAATAAAACATACACAGAATTGTTTCTTGCGTTTTAATTAAAATCTAAACTCAGTATATTTCTCTCGCAGATCGTTACTGAAAGCAATTACCAACAATTAGAGCCATAACACGTAGGACGGTGCGAAGTACTTGTTATTACTAACCGAGACTAGAAATATGCAGATGTAAAACTATTGCTACCATACGTCAATCTCACTCAAATTATAGCTCCATCTGAATGCAAATTGGATAGAGTTTCATCTTGCACAAGCTGAGCTCCGTTCGGCAGCTTAGGTTATTTGAATAATTATAAAGTATATTATAGACGGTGCGGTATACAATTTACTGCATAAATGATCATGTATTATGTTATTTAGAATATATCAAAATATGTTGCGGTAACAAGACATCAATATTTATGTAAGCGGCTTTACAATTTACAGGTGTAGATAATTATTAATACGTGAATTTTGAAATGAAACTAACCATCACATTATATGACTGATTATACTATTAGAACAGTGAAACGATAAACTACACTACTGGGTAATATCGCGATACCACATTAAGTGTGTTCAGTGATGCGTTACACAACTTATTAATTTGTAGTCTCTGTAAAACGCTTCAGTTTTTTTATTACAATCTAGTAATAATCGTCGCTGTTGTTACCTAAACTGTAAGCGCAAGCGCAATCAACCAATTGATGTGATATCTTCAGCACACAAATAGAACAATACAATTTGTGTTCTCTCACGTATTCACATGTTGGGCGAATGTACACAAAAACAGACACCGTGACCAACAGTTTAACGCGTTTGTTCCCTCTATAAGTACGCGTGAAATTGTGATTATGAACACAGGCGAGTCTTTCAATCAACGGCGTTAACAGGTGTGGATTTTAATTCCACTAATGGTGGGTGACTTTCGTGTAAACATAATGTATTTCGAGTGTAGAAAGGTGTTGTATGATGAGAATTTTGGAATGCTATCTTTCGAATTAGCGCGATATCGGCGGGTTATTGTACTAGCGCTTTTTATTTGTTATTTTAATTAATTAATTATTCTTTGAGTTTCATGAGGTATGTACATACAAATTCATGAATTTAAATTTGCTTAACTACGTTATTATGCAAATGAATTCTGGAATAAATAGCTTGGTGGTAATTGCGATTCTATTTAAGTATAATAGTTGAACTTCATACATTAAAATCGAACGGTGCGGCGCCTGATTCTAATGGACGTAGTCCTTTCGCAGTTTTGTGTAAACATGCGAAAGTCAAAAAAAGTGTTTCGAGTGGCGCGATGTGTGGTCGGTCGTAATTTTTCATTCTGCACACGTTTTTTTTCTTTCGCAATACGTCAAATTGCACAAATGTAGTGATATTATGCAGCGATACGCTAAGTTGGTTACAAAAAACAAGACAAACGACCCGTTTCACA